>NC_084554.2:2877500-2885000 GCF_033978685.3 Nerophis lumbriciformis | reverse complement strand
GTCATCCGCCTGCCGGGGGAACACCCCACGCGCAAAATCCTGGACTTCAACCCGCAGCGAGCTGGCTGGAGACGCCCTAGAGGCGCCCCCAGGACTCGCTGGCTGGATGTATTAGCCCAGGACCTTAAGGCCTGCAATGTGACTATGGCACAAGCTCAACACCTTGCCCACAACAGACCCAGATGGAGAGACCTGGTTGCTATGGTCGGCTCATGACACCACCCTGTTCAGTGAGACCGCTGACCAGCTCAGGGAGGCCCTCGGTGTGTTTGATGAGGAGACCAAACAGCTCGGCCTGAAAATCAGCTGGTCCAAAACCGAACTCATGCATATCGGCGATGGACCAGACCCACCACCCTTCTTATTTGAGGATACCCCTGTCCACTTTGTCCCTACCTTCAGATACCTCTGCTCGACAGTCACCAACACCGGCGACCTCAAACGAGAGGTGGACCGCCGTCGCGCCCTTGCAGCCTCCGTCATGCAGTCCCTGTGGAGACCCCACCGGCACATATCTCGGGACACCAAGTTGAGGGTCTACAATTCCTCTGTCATCTCTGTCCTTCTGTACGGCTCGGAAACATGGCCGCTGAATAACATCCTGGCGGCCAGGCTAGATGGCTTTGATTCCAGAGCCCTCAGGAGGACAGAAGGCATCACGTGGAGCCAGCATGTCACCAACAAGACCCTAAGAGAGCTAACCCAACAGCTCCCAGCCTCTCGCTTCGCAGCAATGCGGCGAGTGCGCTGGTATGGCCATGTCATCCGCCTGCCGGGGGAACACCCCACGCGCAAAATCCTGGACTTCAACCCGCAGCGAGCTGGCTGGAGACGCCCTAGAGGCGCCCCCAGGACTCGCTGGCTGGATGTATTAGCCCAGGACCTTAAGGCCTGCAATGTGACTATGGCACAAGCTCAACACCTTGCCCACAACAGACCCAGATGGAGAGACCTGGTTGCTATGGTCGGCTCATGACACCACCCTGTTCAGTGAGACCGCTGACCAGCTCAGGGAGGCCCTCGGTGTGTTTGATGAGGAGACCAAACAGCTCGGCCTGAAAATCAGCTGGTCCAAAACCGAACTCATGCATATCGGCGATGGACCAGACCCACCACCCTTCTTATTTGAGGATACCCCTGTCCACTTTGTCCCTACCATCAGATACCTCAACTCGACAGTCACCAACACCGGCGACCTCAAACGAGAGGTGGACCGCCGTCGCGCCCTTGCAGCCTCCGTCATGCAGTCCCTGTGGAGACCCCACCGGCACATATCTCGGGACACCAAGTTGAGGGTCTACAATTCCTCTGTCATCTCTGTCCTTCTGTACGGCTCGGAAACATGGCCGCTGAATAACATCCTGGCGGCCAGGCTAGATGGCTTTGATTCCAGAGCCCTCAGGAGGATAGAAGGCATCACGTGGAGCCAGCATGTCACCAACAAGACCCTAAGAGAGCTAACCCAACAGCTCCCAGCCTCTCGCCTCGCAGCAATGCGGCAAGTGCGCTGGTATGGCCATGTCATCCGCCTGCCGGGGGAACACCCCACGCGCAAAATCCTGGACTTCAACCCGCAGCGAGCTGGCTGGAGACGCCCTAGAGGCGCCCCCAGGACTCGCTGGCTGGATGTATTAGACCAGGACCTTAAGGCCTGCAATGTGACTATGGCACAAGCTCAATACCTTGCCCACAACAGACCCAGATGGAGAGACCTGGTTGCTATGGTCGGCTCATGACACCACCCTGTTCAGTGAGACCGCTGACCAGCTCAGGGAGGCCCTCGGTGTGTTTGATGAGGAGACCAAACAGCTCGGCCTGAAAATCAGCTGGTCCAAAACCGAACTCATGCATATCGGCGATGGACCAGACCCACCACCCTTCTTATTTGAGGATACCCCTGTCCACTTTGTCCCTACCATCAGATACCTCAACTCGACAGTCACCAACACCGGCGACCTCAAACGAGAGGTGGACCGCCGTCGCGCCCTTGCAGCCTCCGTCATGCAGTCCCTGTGGAGACCCCACCGGCACATATCTCGGGACACCAAGTTGAGGGTCTACAATTCCTCTGTCATCTCTGTCCTTCTGTACGGCTCGGAAACATGGCCGCTGAATAACATCCTGGCGGCCAGGCTAGATGGCTTTGATTCCAGAGCCCTCAGGAGGATAGAAGGCATCACGTGGAGCCAGCATGTCACCAACAAGACCCTAAGAGAGCTAACCCAACAGCTCCCAGCCTCTCGCCTCGCAGCAATGCGGCGAGGGCGCTGGTATGGCCATGTCATCCGCCTGCCGGGGGAACACCCCACGCGCAAAATCCTGGACTTCAACCCGCAGCGAGCTGGCTGGAGACGCCCTAGAGGCGCCCCCAGGACTCGCTGGCTGGATGTATTAGCCCAGGACCTTAAGGCCTGCAATGTGACTATGGCACAAGCTCAACACCTTGCCCACAACAGACCCAGATGGAGAGACCTGGTTGCTATGGTCGGCTCTACGCGCCCTGAAGTGCAAGAGGACTAAGTAAGTAAGTAAGTGCATACAACACGACACATCGCAATTTCCAGTTTCTCTTTTCAACGTGTTCAAAAAGGAGTAGGAAGAAGCAGAGCTTATTTAATCCTACCACTTGTCCCACCTTCCCTTTATTTCGAAAATCCTCGAAAAAATTGTCGCACAGCAGCTAAATGAACACTTAGTGTCTAACAATCTCTGTGAACCTTTTCAATCCGGTTTCAGGGCAAATCACTCTACGGAGACAGCCCTCGCAAAAATGACTAATGATCTACTGCTAACGATGGATTCCGATGCGTCATCTATGTTGCTGCTTCTTGATCTTAGCGCTGCTTTCGATACCGTCGATCATAATATTTTATTAGAGCGTATCAAAACACGTATTGGTATGTCAGACTTAGCTTTGTCGTGGTTTAACTCTTATCTTACTGACAGGATGCAATGCGTCTCCCATAATAATGTGACCTCGGACTACACTCTTAGAAATAAGGGTTCTAAAAGGGTTCTTCTACAAGGGCTGAGGTTCTAACTGGAACCATTTGCTTCTGAAAAACCCTTTCCCAAAGAAAGGGTTTTTCAAGGGTTCTTGGTAACGCTAATGGTTCCAGTAAGAACCATTTTGATCCAGAGAACCCTTTAAAACCCCTTTTCTGAATAATTGGTTTTAAAAGGGTTCTCACTAACACTAAGGGTTCCAGTAAGAACTATTTTGATCCAGAGAACCGTTTTTGGAAGAAAGAGTTCTTCAGGGATTGTTGAAAGCATGGGTAAGATCCTGTGTCACCAGGGACATACTTCCTGATAACATTTGCCAATAATGGTGCCTATCTTTAAATAAATGTTTTTCTCATTAAAATGTTTGTTCAATGTCAACATGATAAATGACCACAATATAATATGAACTAAACTGATCTGTAGAATACAATATGGTTCTTTATAGAACCCTCAGAAGACAAGACGGTTATCAGTGAAAACCTTTGAAAAGGGATGTTTTTAGAACCCCCTGTGTCAGGTCTAGATGAAACCCTTGAAACATGAAAGAGTTCTTTGTGGAACTCCCTGTGTGAGTTCTAGATGAAACCTTTGAAACATGAAAGAGTTCTTAGTGGAACTCCCTGTGTGGGTTCTAGATGAAACCTTTGAAACATGAAAGGGTTCTTAGTGGAACTCCCTGCATGGGTTCTAGATGAAACCCTTGACAAACGAAAGGTTTTCTTAGTGGAACTCCCTGTGTGGGTTCTAGATGAAACCCTTGAAATACGAAAGGGTTCTTAGTGGAACTCCCTGCGTGGGTTCTAGATGAAAGTCTTGAAATACAAAAGGGTTCTTAGTGGAACTCCCTGTGTGGGTTCTAGATGAAACCCTTGAAATACGAAAGGGTTCTTAGTGGAACTCCCTGCGTGGGTTCTAGATGAAACCCTTGAAACATGAAAGGGTTCTTAGTGGAACTCCCTGCGTGGGTTCTAGATGAAAGTCTTGAAATACAAAAGGGTTCTTAGTGGAACTCCCTGTGTGGGTTCTAGATGAAACCCTTGAAATACGAAAGGGTTCTTAGTGGAACTCCCTGTGTGGGTTCTAGATGAAACCTTTGAAACATGAAAGGGTTCTTAGTGGAACTCCCTGCATAGGTTCTAGATGAAACCCTTGACAAACGAAAGGTTTTCTTAGTGGAACTCCCTGTGTGGGTTCTAGATGAAACCCTTGAAATACGAAAGGGTTCTTAGTGGAACTCCCTGCGTGGGTTCTAGATGACAGTCTTGAAATACAAAAGGGTTCTTAGTGGAACTCCCTGTGTGGGTTCTAGATGAAACCCTTGAAATACGAAAGGGTTCTTAGTGGAACTCCCTGCGTGGGTTCTAGATGAAACCCTTGAAACATGAAAGGGTTCTTAGTGGAACTCCCTGCGTGGGTTCTAGATGAAAGTCTTGAAATACAAAAGGGTTCTTAGTGGAACTCCCTGTGTGGGTTCTAGATGAAACCCTTGAAATACGAAAGGGTTCTTAGTGGAACTCCCTGTGTGGGTTCTATATGAAAGTCTTGAAATACAAAAGGGTTCTTAGTGGAACTCCCTGTGTGGGTTCTAGATGAAACCCTTGAAATACGAAAGGGTTCTTAGTAGAACTCCCTGTGTGGGTTCTAGATGAAACCCTTGAAACATGAAAGGGTTCTTAGTGGAACTCCCTGCGTGGGTTCTTTGTAGAACCTCTCATGGGGGGTTCTGGGTGGAACCTTACACACACAGTTCTAGGTAGAACCCTCCAAAAGGGTTCCAGGTGGAACCTATATAAAAAGGTTCTACCTGGAGCCTATGAGGACGAGCCGAAGAACCTTATATGGTTCTACTTAGCACTTTTATTTCTAAGAGTGTATGTTAAGGTAACGTGCGGAGTTCCTCAGGGTTCGGTTCTTGGCCCTGCACTCTTTAGTATTTACATGCTGCCGCTAGGCGACATCATACGCAAATACGGTGTTAGCTTTCATTGTTATGCTGATGACAGCCAACTCTACATGCCCCTAAAGCTGACCAACACGCCGGATTGTAGTCAGCTGGAGGCGTGTCTTAATGAAATTAAACAATGGATGTCCGCTAACTTCTTGCAACTCAACGCCAAGAAAACGGAAATGCTGATTATCGGTCCTGCTAAACACCGACATTTATTTAATAATACCACCTTAACATTTGACAACCAAACAATTACACAAGGCGAATCAGTAAAGAATCTGGCTATTATCTTCCACCCAACTCTCTCCTTTGAGTCACACATTAAGAGTGTTACTAAAACGGCCTTCTTTCATCTCCGTAATATCGCTAAAATTCGTTCTATTTTATCCACTAGCGACGCTGAGATCATTATTCATGCGTTCGTTACGTCTCGTCTCGACTACTGTAACGTATTATTTTGGGGTCTCCCTATGTCTAGCATTAAAAGACTACAGTTGGTACAAAATGCGGCTGCTAGACTTTTGACAAGAACAAGAAAGTTTGATCATATTACGCCTATACTGTATATACCTTTATATACATATATACATATATATATACCTATACTGGCTCACCTGCACTGGCTTCCTGTGCACTTAAGATGCGACTTTAAGGTTTTACTACTTACGTATAAAATACTACACGGTCTAGCTCCGTCCTATCTTGTCGATTGTATTGTACCATATGTCCCGGCAAGAAATCTGCGTTCAAAGAACTCCGGCTTATTAGTGATTCCCAGAGCCCAAAAAAAGTCTGCGGGCTATAGAGCGTTTTCTATTGGGGCTCCAGTACTATGGAATGCCCTCCAAATTGAATTCTGTCTCTGTTTGATTCCTTGCCTTTTGTCTTGTTTAATAGATGTCCTCAGTGTTTGAACGTGACACTTTGTGACTTCAATAATAAATATGGCATTTTTTTTTCCATAACTTGAGTTGATTTATTTTGTAAAACCTTGTTACATTGTTTAATGCATCCAGCGGGGCATCACAACAAAATGAGGCATAATAATGTATTAATTCTAAGGCTGAAACGACGCGTCGACGTAGTCGACGTCATCGGTTACGTAAATACGTCGACGCCGTTTTTGTGCGTCGGCGCGTCGCATATTTACGTCACACTACTTTACTGTCATGGCGGAGCGCAAAGCAGACGATGCGAGCGAGGGGAAAAAAGCACGCCAAAAGTCGTCAAAAGTGTGGGAGTATTTCAATAAACGGCCTAATAATGTTGTTGTATGCACACTGTGTCGAGCGGAAATGGCCTATCATAGCAGCACAACGGCTATGAACGAACATTTGAAAAGAAAACCCCCGACAGCGTTCTTGCCATCACCATCAACAAGTCAATCGTCCGCGTGCGTATACGTTGTCATTATTACACAAAAACATGAATGTGTCATTTGTATCTGCATTGTAAATTCATAAACTAAAACACCGTTTCGCTCTGAGAGGCGCGTTTGGCGTGCCTGTTCAGTGTTTACAAAGACGCGCTCCTCTTTAACGCTGTGGAGAGGCGGCGGCGGCGAGCGAGCCGGGAGCGACGCCGCAATCGTGCCCAGGTGCGCGATCCGCGCAGTTGGAAGAGAAAAGACTTTGTGTAAAATGAAAAGATTGTAAACCTGGCAAAGCCGTCTGGCGTTCAGTCTGTCGGTCCTGAAAGAACCCCACGGCACAAGACGTGTCACAAACGCTAACGTTAATTAGTTGTGCAAATACCTTTTACAACATTAACAGTTACATATACTATGTACAAACCAACAATTAACTTTCACTTTAATCATACTATCATTGTTGTGTTATTAAGCAAAATAAGCAATACTTTTACTTTTGTTGAAATGTTTACACTGTACACTTTTTTGTATTGGATGTTTAGCTTTATTTTTGCACATTTTAGCAAATAAGCAATACTTTTACTTTTGTTGAAATGTTTACACTTGTTACAGAATATTTCCGTTTTGCACTTTTTTGTATTGGATGTTTATCTTTACTTTTGCACATTTTAAAGCAAAATAAGCAATACTTTTACTTTTGAAATGCTTATACTATTCCAGAATATTAAGATTTGCACTGGATGTTTACTTTTATATTTGCACATTAAAAAGCAAATAAGCTACTTTTAATTTTGTTAAATGTTAAAAGTTTTAAATGTTTACATTGTTACAGAATATTTTGTCATGTTGTTGTCAATGTTGACTGACTAGAGGCCATACTTTTTTTTTTGTAAATAAAAGCCATGCCTTTTGAAAAAACTGGCCTACATTTATTTTTTCCTCTTCATTTTAAATTAAAAAAAAAAAATCGGTAAAAGGAAAAATAATCTATAGATTAATCGAAAAAAATAATCTATAGATTAACCGATTAATCGAAAAAAATAATCTATAGATTAATCGATAGAAAAATAATCGTTAGCTGCAGCCCTAATTAATTCCACCACTGTATGTATCGGAATCGGTAATTAAGAGTTGGACAATATCGGCAAAAAAGCCATTATCGGACATCCCTACTAAA
>NC_084554.2:2805000-2872500 GCF_033978685.3 Nerophis lumbriciformis | reverse complement strand
CACTGGTTAGGGTTGTCCCCATACCAATATTTAGGTTCCGTTACCAAAATGTATTTAGATACTTTTCTAAATAAAGGGGACTACAAAAAATTTTCTTTATTTGAACAAAAAATGTTAGTGTACATGAAACATATGTTTATTATTGTCATTTAGTCCTTAAATAAAATAGTCAACATACTAGACAACTTGTCTTTTAGTAGTAAGTAAACAAACAAAGACTCCTAATTAGTCAGTAACATATTGTGTCATTTATACACCTATTATTTTGTACACATTATAAGGGACAAACTGTAAAAATGCACAATTCATTGATATTCCTTATTTACTCTTATGGTTTCCAGCATTCACGCAATAGGAAGAAATTCCCGCCTTCTTCTCACATATCTTTGGTCCGATTTTAACCGTTAACATTAAAAATTCTCACGTTTTTTGGAACAATTTCCCTTGTGGATCAATAAAGTTTGTCTAAGTTTCCAGGAATTCCACAATTCCCAGGAAATCTTGTCAGGGTTATTTAATCATTTAATGCTTCAGTCCTCCTCACTCACTGTTAGGGTTGTCCCGATACCAATATTTAGGTTCCGTTACCAAAATGTATTAAGATACTTTTCTAAATAAAGGGGACTACAAAAAATTTTCTTTATTTGAACAAAAAATGTTAGTGTACATGAAACATATGTTTATTATTGTCATTTAGTCCTTAAATAAAATAGTCAACATACTAGACAACTTGTCTTTTAGTAGTAAGTAAACAAACAAAGACTGTGGATCAATAAAGTTTGTCTAAGTTTCCAGGAATTCCACAATTCCCAGGAAATCTTGTCAGGGTTATTTAATCATTTAATGCTTCAGTCCTCCTCACTCACTGTTAGGGTTGTCCCCATACCAATATTTAGGTTCCGTTACCAAAATGTATTTAGATACTTTTCTAAATAAAGGGGACTACAAAAAATTTTCTTTATTTGAACAAAAAATGTTAGTGTACATGAAACATATGTTTATTATTGTCATTTAGTCCTTAAATAAAATAGTCAACATACTAGACAACTTGTCTTTTAGTAGTAAGTAAACAAACAAAGACTCCTAATTAGTCAGTAACATATTGTGTCATTTATACACCTATTATTTTGTACACATTATAAGGGACAAACTGTAAAAATGCACAATTCATTGATATTCCTTATTTACTCTTATGGTTTCCAGCATTCACGCAATAGGAAGAAATTCCCGCCTTCTTCTCACATATCTTTGGTCCGATTTTAACCGTTAACATTAAAAATTCTCACGTTTTTTGGAACAATTTCCCTTGTGGATCAATAAAGTTTGTCTAAGTTTCCAGGAATTCCACAATTCCCAGGAAATCTTGTCAGGGTTATTTAATCATTTAATGCTTCAGTCCTCCTCACTCACTGTTAGGGTTGTCCCGATACCAATATTTAGGTTCCGTTACCAAAATGTATTAAGATACTTTTCTAAATAAAGGGGACTACAAAAAATTTTCTTTATTTGAACAAAAAATGTTAGTGTACATGAAACATATGTTTATTATTGTCATTTAGTCCTTAAATAAAATAGTCAACATACTAGACAACTTGTCTTTTAGTAGTAAGTAAACAAACAAAGACTGTGGATCAATAAAGTTTGTCTAAGTTTCCAGGAATTCCACAATTCCCAGGAAATCTTGTCAGGGTTATTTAATCACTTAATGCTTCAGTCCTCCTCACTCACTGTTAGGGTTGTCCTGATACCAATATTTAGGTTCCGTTACCAAAATGTATTAAGATACTTTTCTAAATAAAGGGGACTACAAAAAATTTTCTTTATTTGAACAAAAAATGTTAGTGTACATGAAACATATGTTTATTATTGTCATTTAGTCCTTAAATAAAATAGTCAACATACTAGACAACTTGTCTTTTAGTAGTAAGTAAACAAACAAAGACTGTGGATCAATAAAGTTTGTCTAAGTCCAAGTCTAAGTTTCCAGGAATTCCACAATTCCCAGGAAATCTTGTCACGGTTATTTAATCATTTAATGCTTCAGTCCTCCTCACTCACTGTTAGGGTTGTCCCCATACCAATATTTAGGTTCCGTTACCAAAATGTATTTAGATACTTTTCTAAATAAAGGGGACTACAAAACATTTTCTTTATTTGAACAAAAAATGTTAGTGTACATGAAACATATGTTTATTATTGTCATTTAGTCCTTAAATAAAATAGTCAACATACTAGACAACTTGTCTTTTAGTAGTAAGTAAACAAACAAAGACTGTGGATCAATAAAGTTTGTCTAAGTCCAAGTCTAAGTTTCCAGGAATTCCACAATTCCCAGGAAATCTTGTCACGGTTATTTAATCATTTAATGCTTCAGTCCTCCTCACTCACTGTTAGGGTTGTCCCCATACCAATATTTAGGTTCCGTTACCAAAATGTATTTAGATACTTTTCTAAATAAAGGGCACCACAAAAAAATGTCATTATTTTCTTTATTTGAACAAAAAATGTTAGTGTACATGAAACACGTGTTTATTATTGTAATTTAGTCCTTAAATAAAATAGTGAACATACTAGACAACTTGTCTTTTAGTAGTAAGTAAACAAACAAAGACTCCTAATTAGTCTATGCAGTAACATATTGTGTCATTTATACACCTATTATTTTGTACACATTATAAGGGACAAACTGTAAAAATGCACAATTCACTGATATTCCTTATTTACTCTTATGGTTTCCAGCATTCACGCAATTGGAAGAAATTCCCACCTTCTTCTCACATATTTTTGGTCCGATTTTAACCGTTAACATTAAAAATTCTCACGTTTTTTGGAACAATTTCCCTTGTGGATCAATAAAGTTTGTCTAAGTTTCCAGGAATTCCACAATTCCCAGGAAATCTTGTCACGGTTATTTAATCATTTAATGCTTCAGTCCTCCTCACTCGCTGTTAGGGTTGTCCCGATACCAATATTTAGGTTCCGTTACCAAAATGTATTTAGATACTTTTCTAAATAAAGGGGACCACAAAAAATGTCATTATTGTCTTTATTTGAACAAAAAATGTTAGTGTACATGAAACATATGTTTATTATTGTAATTTAGTCCTTTAATAAAATAGTGAACATACTAGACAACTTGTCTTTTAGTAGTAAGTAAACAAACAAAGACTGTGGATCAATAAAGTTTGTCTAAGTCCAAGTCTAAGTTTCCAGGAATTCCACAATTCCCAGGAAATCTTGTCAGGGTTATTTAATCATTTAATGCTTCAGTCCTCCTCACTCGCTGTTAGGGTTGTCCCCATAACAATATTTAGGTTCCGTTACCAAAAAGTATTTAGATAATTTTCTAAATAAAGGGGACCACAAAAAAATTCATTATTGTCTTTATTTGAACAAAAAATGTTAGTGTACATGAAACACATGTTTATTATTAGGGCCCGCATGGGAGTCCTTATGCAATGGGACATAAGGACCTATTGAATTTGTAAGGTTTTATTCTTTCTTTCTTATTCTTCCGCCGCCTCTTTGAGCACTAATTTGACCCACTTAACATGCTTCAAAACTCACCATATTTGACCCACACATCAGGACCTGCGAAAATTGCCTTTTAATAAAAAAAACGAACCCCAAAACTCAAAATTGCGCTCTAACGCCCCCTAGAAAAAAAAAAAAAAAAACAGACTGCCTGTAACTCCTACTAGGAAGGTCGGAAAGACATGAAACAAAATCCTCTATGTAGTTCTGACTTAGACCTAGTTTACATAATTGTATATCCTTGGGCTAAAATCAACAGGAAGTTGGCAATTCCCCCTTCAAGACAAAAAAGTACTAAAAACAGTCACTTTTGCCTCTTTGAGCTGTAATTTGACCCCCTTAACATGCTTCAAAACTCACCGAACTGAACACACACATCAGGACTAGCAGAAATTGCGATCTAATAAAAAAAAACCTAACCCCAAATTTAAAAATTGCGCTCTAGAGCAATTTTTTAATAAAACGGAGAAAAAACTGCTCCTCGGAAGAAAAAAAATGACAAAACTGCCTGTAACTCCCACTGGGAAGGTCGGAGAGACATGAAACAAAAACTTCAATGTAGGTCTCACTTAGACCTACATTCCATAAATTGACAACCCCCAGCAAAAATCAACAGGAAGTTTGCTATTCCCCCTTCAAAACAACATTTTTGTAAAAACCGGTCACCTTCCTTCAAAATCTATCTCCTCTGAGCGCGTTTGTCGTTTAGGCTTCAAACTAACACAAGAGAGAGATTGAACCCTTGTGTATAAAAGTATAGAACAGCTTTTTAATACCTGCTCCGGTTTTGATTTTATGACCCTTCAAAGACCCGCTGCGCTGATGCTGCCGCGCTGCTGTTTTTTTAAGATGGCTGCTCAAAAGCAGGAAGCACCAACGTGCCCACACAATGCAGACAAGGTAGGTACACTAGACAAAAGTCTTGGGACACTTCAGACTAAAAGTAGACAAAAGTATTGGGACACTTAGGACTAGCACCTGCCAAATACGCGGGCCCGACCAACGCTGCTTGCAGCTTTAATTGTAATTTAGTCCTTAAATAAAATAGTGAACATACTAGACAACTTGTCTTTTAGTAGTAAGTAAACAAACAAAGACTCCTAATTAGTCTATGCAGTAACATATTGTGTCATTTATACACCTATTATTTTGTACACATTATGAGGGACAAACTGTAAAAATGCACAATTCATTGATATTCCTTATTTACTCTTATGGTTTCCAGCATTCACGCAATAGGAAGAAACTCCCGCCTTCTTCTCACATATTTTTGGTCCGATTTTAACCGTTAACATTAAAAATTCTCACGTTTTTTGGAACAATTTCCCTTGTGGATCAATAAAGTTTGTCTAAGTTTCCAGGAATTCCACAATTCCCAGGAAATCTTGTCAGGGTTATTTAATCATTTAATGCTTCAGTCCTCCTCACTCACTGGTTAGGGTTGTCCCCATACCAATATTTAGGTTCCGTTACCAAAATGTATTTAGATACTTTTCTAAATAAAGGGGACTACAAAACATTTTCTTTATTTGAACAAAAAATGTTAGTGTACATGAAACATATGTTTATTATTGTCATTTAGTCCTTAAATAAAATAGTCAACATACTAGACAACTTGTCTTTTAGTAGTAAGTAAACAAACAAAGACTGTGGATCAATAAAGTTTGTCTAAGTCCAAGTCTAAGTTTCCAGGAATTCCACAATTCCCAGGAAATCTTGTCAGGGTTATTTAATCATTTAATGCTTCAGTCCTCCTCACTCACTGGTTAAGGTTGTCCCCATACCAATATTTAGGTTCCGTTACCAAAATGTATTTAGATACTTTTCTAAATAAAGGGGACTACAAAAAATTTTCTTTATTTGAACAAAAAATGTTAGTGTACATGAAACATATGTTTATTATTGTCATTTAGTCCTTAAATAAAATAGTCAACATACTAGACAACTTGTCTTTTAGTAGTAAGTAAACAAACAAAGACTGTGGATCAATAAAGTTTGTCTAAGTCCAAGTCTAAGTTTCCAGGAATTCCACAATTCCCAGGAAATCTTGTCAGGGTTATTTAATCATTTAATGCTTCAGTCCTCCTCACTCACTGGTTAGGGTTGTCCCCATACCAATATTTAGGTTCCGTTACCAAAATGTATTTAGATACTTTTCTAAATAAAGGGGACTACAAAAAATTTTCTTTATTTGAACAAAAAATGTTAGTGTACATGAAACATATGTTTATTATTGTCATTTAGTCCTTAAATAAAATAGTGAACATACTAGACAACTTGTCTTTTAGTAGTAAGTAAACAAACAAAGACTGTGGATCAATAAAGTTTGTCTAAGTCCAAGTCTAAGTTTCCAGGAATTCCACAATTCCCAGGAAATCTTGTCAGGGTTATTTAATCATTTAATGCTTCAGTCCTCCTCACTCGCTGTTAGGGTTGTCCCCATACCAATATTTAGGTTCCGTTACCAAAATGTATTTAGATACTTTTCTAAATAAAGGGGACCACAAAAAATTTCATTATTTTCTTTATTTCAACAAAAAATGTTAGTGTAGATGAAACATATGTTTATTATTGTAATTTAGTCCTTAAATAAAATAGACAACTTGTCTTTTAGTAGTAAGTAAACAAACAAAGACTCCTAATTAGTCTATGCAGTAACATATTGTGTCATTTATACACCTATTATTTCGTACACATTATGAGGGACAAACTGTAAAAATGCACAATTCATTGATATTCCTTATTTACTCTTATGGTTTCCAGCATTCACGCAATAGGAAGAAATTCCCGCCTTCTTCTCACATATTTTTGGTCCGATTTTAACCGTTAACCTTAAAAATTCTCACGTTTTTTGGAACAATTTCCCTTATGGATCAATAAAGTTTGTCTAAGTTTCCAGGAATTCCACAATTCCCAGGAAATCTTGTCAGGGTTATTTAATCATTTAATGCTTCAGTCCTCCTCACTCACTGTTAGGGTTGTCCCCATACCAATATTTAGGTTCCGTTACCAAAAAGTATTTAGATAATTTTCTAAATAAAGGGGACCACAAAAAAATTCATTATTGTCTTTATTTGAACAAAAAATGTTAGTGTACATGAAACATATGTTTATTATTGTCATTTAGTCCTTAAATAAAATAGTCAACATACTAGACAACTTGTCTTTTAGTAGTAAGTAAACAAACAAAGACTGTGGATCAATAAAGTTTGTCTAAGTCCAAGTCTAAGTTTCCAGGAATTCCACAATTCCCAGGAAATCTTGTCAGGGTTATTTAATCATTTAATGCTTCAGTCCTCCTCACTCGCTGTTAGGGTTGTCCCCATACCAATATTTAGGTTCCGTTACCAAAATGTATTAAGATACTTTTCTAAATAAAGGGGACCACAAAAAATTTCATTATTGTCTTTATTTGAACAAAAAATGTTAGTGTACATGAAACACATGTTTATTATTAGGGCCCGCATGGCCCATTGCATAAGGACTCCCACAGGGAGTCCTTATGCAATGGGAGATAAGGACCTATTGAATTTGTAAGGTTTTATTCTTTCTTTCTTATTCTTCCGCCGCCTCTTTGAGC
The DNA here is from genome assembly GCF_033978685.3 of Nerophis lumbriciformis. Classification (NCBI taxonomy): domain Eukaryota; kingdom Metazoa; phylum Chordata; class Actinopteri; order Syngnathiformes; family Syngnathidae; genus Nerophis; species Nerophis lumbriciformis. Next base: position 2,865,386 of record NC_084554.2, on the reverse strand, counting down.
ACTAATTTGACCCACTTAACATGCTTCAAAACTCACCATATTTGACCCACACATCAGGACCTGCGAAAATTGCCTTTTAATAAAAAAAACGAACCCCAAAACTCAAAATTGCGCTCTAGCGCCCCCTAGAAAAAAAACAAAAAAACAGACTGCCTGTAACTCCTACTAGGAAGGTCGGAAAGACATGAAACAAAATCCTCTATGTAGGTCTGACTTAGACCTAGTTTTCATAATTGTATATCCTTGGGCTAAAATCAACAGGAAGTTGGCAATTCCCCCTTCAAGACAAAAAAGTACTAAAAACAGTCACTTTTGCCTCTTTGAGCTGTAATTTGACTCCCTTAACACGCTTCAAAACTCACCGAACTGAACACACACATCAGGACTAGCAGAAATTGTGATCTAATAAAAAAAAAAACCTAACCCCAAATTTAAAAATTGCGCTCTAGAGCAATTTTTTAATAAAACGGAGAAAAAACTGCTCCTCGGAAGAAAAAAATGACAAAACTGCCTGTAACTCCCACTGGGAAGGTCGGAGAGACATGAAACAAAAACTTCAATGTAGGTCTCACTTAGACCTACATTCCATAATTTGACAACCCCCAGCAAAAATCAACAGGAAGTTTGCTATTCCCCCTTCAAAACAACATTTTTGTAAAAACCGGTCACCTTCCTTCAAAATCTATCTCCTCTGAGCGCGTTTGTCGTTTAGGCTTCAAACTAACACATACATAAAAGTATAGAACAGCTTTTTAATACCTGCTCCGGTTTTGATTTTATGACCCTTCAAAGACCCGCTGCGCTGATGCTGCTGCGCTGCTGTTTTTTTAAGATGGCTGCTCAAAAGCAGGAAGCACCAACGTGCCCACACAATGCAGACAAGGTAGGTACACTAGACAAAAGTCTTGGGACACTTATGACTAAAAGTAGACAAAAGTATTGGGACACTTAGGACTAGCACCTGCCAAATACGCGGGCCCGACCAATGCTGCTTGCAGCTTTAATTGTAATGTAGTCCTTAAATAAAATAGTGAACATACTAGACAACTTGTCTTTTAGTAGTAAGTAAACAAACAAAGACTCCTAATTAGTCAGTAACATATTGTGTCATTTATACACCTATTATTTTGTACACTTTATGAGGGACAAACTGTAAAAATGCACAATTCATTGATATTCCTTATTTACTCTTATGGTTTCCAGCATTCACGCAATAGGAAGAAATTCCCGCCTTCTTCTCACATATTTTTGGTCCGATTTTAACCGTTAACATTAAAAATTCTCACGTTTTTTTGGAACAATTTCCCTTGTGGATCAATAAAGTTTGTCTAAGTTTCCAGGAATTCCACAATTCCCAGGAAATCTTGTCACGGTTATTTAATCATTTAATGCTTCAGTCCTCCTCACTCGCTGTTAGGGTTGTCCCCATACCAATATTTAGGTTCCGTTACCAAAATGTATTTAGATACTTTTCTAAATAAAGGGGACCACAAAAAATGTCATTATTGTCTTTATTTGAACAAAAAATGTTAGTGTACATGAAACTTATGTTTATTATTGTAATTTAGTCCTTAAATAAAATAGTGAACATACTAGACAACTTGTCTTTTAGTAGTAAGTAAACAAACAAAGACTCCTAATTAGTCAGTAACATATTGTGTCATTTATACACCTATTATTTTGTACACATTATAAGGGACAAACTGTAAAAATGCACAATTAATTGATATTCCTTATTTACTCTTATGGTTTCCAGCATTCACGCAATAGGAAGAAATTCCCGCCTTCTTCTCACATATTTTTGGTCCGATTTTAACCGTTAACATTAAAAATTCTCACGTTTTTTTGGAACAATTTCCCTTGTGGATCAATAAAGTTTGTCTAAGTTTCCAGGAATTCCACAATTCCCAGGAAATCTTGTCAGGGTTATTTAATCATTTAATGCTTCAGTCCTCCTCACTCACTGTTAGGGTTGTCCCGATACCAATATTTAGGTTCCGTTACCAAAATGTATTTAGATACTTTTCTAAATAAAGGGGACCACAAAAAATTTCATTATTGTCTTTATTTGAACAAAAAATCTTAGTGTACATGAAACACATGTTTATTATTGTAATTTAGTCCTTAAATAAAATAGTCAACATACTAGACAACTTGTCTTTTAGTAGTAAGTAAACAAACAAAGACTCCTAATTAGTCAGTAACATATTGTGTCATTTATACACCTATTATTTTGTACACATTATGAAGGACAAACTGTAAAAATGCACAATTCATTGATATTCCTTATTTACTCTTATGGTTTCCAGCATTCACGCAATAGGAAGAAATTCCCGCCTTCTTCTCACACATTTTTGGTCCGATTTTAACCGTTAACATTAAAAATTCTCACGTTTTTTGGAACAATTTCCCTTGTGGATCAATAAAGTTTGTCTAAGTTTCCAGGAATTCCACAATTCCCAGGAAATCTTGTCACGGTTATTTAATCATTTAATGCTTCAGTCCTCCTCACTCACTGTTAGGGTTGTCCCGATACCAGTATTTAGGTTCCGTTACCAAAATGTATTTAGATACTTTTCTAAATAAAGGGGACCACAAAAAATTTCATTATTTTCTTTATTTGAACAAAAAATCTTAGTGTACATGAAACATATGTTTATTATTGTAATTTAGTCCTTAAATAAAATAGTGAACATACTAGACAACTTGTCTTTTAGTAGTAAGTAAACAAACAAAGACTCCTAATTAGTCAGTAACATATTGTGTCATTTATACACCTATTATTTTGTACACATTATGAAGGACAAACTGTAAAAATGCACATTTCATTGATATTCCTTATTTACTCTTATGGTTTCCAGCATTCACGCAATAGGAAGAAATTCCCGCCTTCTTCTCACATATTTTTGGTCCGATTTTAACCGTTAACATTAAAAATTCTCACGTTTTTTTGGAACAATTTCCCTTGTGGATCAATAAAGATTGTCTAAGTCTCCAGGAATTCCACAATTCCCAGGAAATCTTGTCAGGGTTATTTAATCATTTAATGCTTCAGTCCTCCTCACTCACTGTTAGGGTTGTCCCGATACCAATATTTAGGTTCCGTTACCAAAATGTGATTAGATACTTTTCTAAATAAAGGGGACCACAAAAAATTTCATTATTTTCTTTATTTGAACAAAAAATGTTAGTGTACATGAAACACATGTTTATTATTGTAATTTAGTCCTTAAATAAAATAGTGAACATACTAGACAACTTGTCTTTTAGTAGTAAGTAAACAAACAAAGACTCCTAATTAGTCAGTAACATATTGTGTCATTTATACACCTATTATTTTGTACACATTAAGAGGGACAAACTGTAAAAATTTCATTGATATTCCTTATTTACTCTTATGGTTTCCAGCATTCACGCAATAGGAAGAAATTCCCGCCTTCTTCTCACATATTTTTGGTCCGATTTTAACCGTTAACATTAAAAATTCTCACGTTTTTTGGAACAATTTCCCTTGTGGATCAATAAAGATTGTCTAAGTCTCCAGGAATTCCACAATTCCCAGGAAATCTTGTCACGGTTATTTAATCATTTAATGCTTCAGTCCTCCTCACTCACTGGTTAGGGTTGTCCCCATACCAATATTTAGGTTCCGTTACCAAAATGTATTTAGATACTTTTCTAAATAAAGGGGACCACAAAAAATGTCATTATTGTCTTTATTTGAACAAAAAATGTTAGTGTACATGAAACACATGTTTATTATTAGGGCCCGCATGGCCCATTGCATAAGGACTCCCACAGGGAGTCCTTATGCAATGGGACATAAGGACCTATTGAATTTGTAAGGTTTTATTCTTTCTTTCTTATTCTTCCGCCGCCTCTTTGAGCACTAATTTGACCCACTTAACATGCTTCAAAACTCACCATATTTGACCCACACATCAGGACCTGCGAAAATTGCCTTTTAATAAAAAAAACGAACCCCAAAACTCAAAATTGCGCTCTAGCGCCCCCTAGGAAAAAAACAAACTAGACTGCCTGTAACTCCTACTAGGAAGGTCGGAAAGACATGAAACAAAATCCTCTATGTAGGTCTGACTTAGACCTAGTTTTCATAATTGTATATCCTTGGGCTAAAATCAACAGGAAGTTGGCAATTCCCCCTTCAAGACAAAAAAGTACTAAAAACAGTCACTTTTGCCTCTTTGAGCTGTAATTTGACTCCCTTAACATGCTTCAAAACTCACCGAACTGAACACACACATCAGGACTAGCAGAAATTGTGATCTAATAAAAAAAAACCTAACCCCAAATTTAAAAATTGCGCTCTAGAGCAATTTTCTAATAAAACGGAGAAAAAACTGCTCCTCGGAAGAAAAAAATGACAAAACTGCCTGTAACTCCCACTGGGAAGGTCGGAGAGACATGAAACAAAAACTTCAATGTAGGTCTCACTTAGACCTACATTCCATAAATTGACAACCCCCAGCAAAAATCAACAGGAAGTTTGCTATTCCCCCTTCAAAAAAAACCGGTCACCTTCCTTCAAAATCTATCTCCTCTGAGCGCGTTTGTCGTTTAGGCTTCAAACTAACACAAGAGAGAGATTGAACCCTTGTGTATAAAAGTATAGAACAGCTTTTTAATACCTGCCCGGATCTGAACCCGAGTGGTGTTCTGTTATTGGACTTTTGTGCTCGTCGCAGATTGTCGATAACAAACACCATGTTCAAACATAAGGGTGTCCATATGTGCACTTGGCACCAGGACACCCTAGGCCGCAGTTCCATGATCGACTTTGTAGTTGTGTCATCGGATTTGCGGTCTCATGTTTTGGACACTCGGGTGAAGAGAGGGGCGGAGATTTCAACCGATCACCACCTGGTGGTGAGTTGGCTGCGATGGTGGGGGAGGATGCCGGACAGACCTGGCAGGCCCAAACGCATTGTGAGGGTCTGCTGGGAACGTCTGGCAGAGTCTCCTGTCAGAGAGAGTTTCAATTCCCACCTCCGGACGAACTTTGAACATGTCACGAGGGAGGCGCTGGACATTGAGTCCGAGTGGACCATGTTCCGCGCCTCTGTTGTCGAGGCGGCCGATTGGAGCTGTGGCCGCAAGGTGGTTGATGCCTGTCGTGGCGGTAATCCTAGAACCCGTTGGTGGACGCCGGCGGTGAGGGATGCCGTCAGGCTGAAGAAGGAGTCCTATCGGGTTCTTTTGGCTCATGGGACTCCTGAGGCAGCAGACAGGTACCGACAGGCCAAGCGGTGTGCGGCTTCAGCGGTCGCGGAGGCAAAAACTCGGACATGGGAGGACTTCGGAGAGGCCATGGAAAAAGACTTCCGGACGGCTTCGAAGCAATTCTGGACCACCATCCGCCGCCTCAGGAAGGGGAAGCAGTGCAGTGTCAACACCGTGTATGGTGGGGATGGTGCTCTGCTGACCTCGACTGCGGATGTTGTGGATCGGTGGAGAGAATACTTCGAAGACCTCCTCAATCCTACCAGCACGTCTTCCTATGAGGAAGCAGGGCCTGGGGAATCTGTGGTGGGCTCTCCTATTTCTGGGGCTGAGGTTGCTGAGGTAGTTAAAAAGCTCCTCGGTGGCAAGGCCCCGGGGGTGGATGAGATCCGCCCGGAGTTCCTTAAGGCTCTGGATGTTGTGGGGCTGTCTTGGTTGACAAGGCTCTGCAACATCGCGTGGACATCGGGGGCGGTACCTCTGGAATGGCAGACCGGGGTGGTGGTTCCTCTCTTTAAGAAGGGGAACCGGAGGGTGTGTTCCAACTATCGTGGGATCACACTCCTCAGCCTTCTCGGTAAGGTCTATTCAGGTGTACTGGAGAGGAGGCTACGCCGGATAGTCGAACCTCGGATTCAGGAGGAACAGTGTGGTTTTCGTCCTGGTCGTGGAACTGTGGACCAGCTCTATACTCTCGGCAGGGTCCTTGAGGGTGCATGGGAGTTTGCCCAACCAGTCTACATGTGCTTTGTGGACTTGGAGAAGGCATTCGACCGTGTCCCTCGGGAAGTCCTGTGGGGAGTGCTCAGAGAGTATGGGGTAACGGACTGTCTTATTGTGGCAGTTCGCTCCCTGTATGATCAGTGCCAGAGCTTGGTCCGCATTGCCGGCAGTAAGTCGGACACGTTTCCAGTGAGGGTTGGACTCCGCCAAGGCTGCCCTTTGTCACCGATTCTGTTCATAACCTTTATGGACAGAATTTCTAGGCGTTGAGGGTATCTGGTTTGGTGGCTGCAGGATTAGGTCTCTGCTTTTTGCAGATGATGTGGTCCTGATGGCTTCATCTGGCCAGGATCTTCAGCTCTCACTGGATCGGTTCGCAGCCGAGTGTGAAGCGACTGGGATGGGAATCAGCACCTCCAAGTCCGAGTCCATGGTTCTCTCCCGGAAAAGGGTGGAGTGCCATCTCCGGGTTGGGGAGGAGATCTTGCCCCAAGTGGAGGAGTTCAAGTACCTCGGAGTCTTGTTCACGAGTGAGGGAAGAGTGGATCGTGAGATCGACAGGCGGATCGGTGCGGCGTCTTCAGTAATGCGGACGCTGTATCGATCCGTTGTGGTGAAGAAGGAGCTGAGCCGGAAGGCAAAGCTCTCGATTTACCGGTCGATCTATGTTCACATCCTCACCTATGGTCATGAGCTTTGGGTCATGACCGAAAGGACAAGATCACGGGTACAAGCGGCCGAAATGAGTTTCCTCCGCCGGGTGGCGGGGCTCTCCCTTAGAGATAGGGTGAGAAGCTCTGCCATCCGGGGGGAGCTCAAAGTAAAGCCGCTGCTCCTCCACATCGAGAGGAGCCAGATGAGGTGGTTCGGGCATCTGGTCAGGATGCCACCCGAACGCCTCCCTAGGGAGGTGTTTCGGGCACGTCCGACCGGTAGGAGGCCACGGGGAAGACCCAGGACACGTTGGGAAGACTATGTCTCCCGGCTGGCCTGGGAACGCCTCGGGATCCCCCGGGAGGAGCTGGACGAAGTGGCTGGGGAGAGGGAAGTCTGGGCTTCCCTGCTTAGGCTGCTGCCCCCGCGACCCGACCTCGGATAAGCGGAAGAAGATGGATGGATGGATGGATAATCTACTTGTTCATTTACTGTTAATATCTGCTTATTTTCTGTTTTAACATGTTCTATCTACACTTCTGTTAAAATGTAATAATCACTTATTCTTCTCTTCTTTGATACTTTACATTAGTTATGGATGATACCACACATTTAGGTATCGATCGATCCGATACCAAGTAGTTACAGGATCATACATTGGTCATATTCAAAGTCCTCATGTGTCCAAGGACGTATTTACTGACTTTATAAACATAATATAAATAAATAAAAAACTAAAGATGTTGTGATTCTAAAAAAATATGAATGTAATCATAGTAGTATCGACTAGATACACTCCTGTACTTGGTATCATTACAGTGGATGTCAGGTGTAGATCCACCCATGGCGTTTGTTTACATTGTGACGCCGGTGAGCTATTGTATCCTCCTACGGTGTGTAGTGAAGCATGTTTAGCTATTCCTTGTCCTCCAGTGATAATGAAACCATCCATCCATCCATCCATCTTCTTCCGCTTATCCGAGGTCGGGTCGCGGGGGCAGCAGCCTAAGCAGGGAAGCCCAGACTTCCCTCTCCCCAGCCACTTCGTCCAGCTCCTCCCGGGGGATCCCGAGGCGTTCCCAGGCCAGCCGGGAGACATAGTCTTCCCAACTTGTCCTGGGTCTTCCTCGTGGCCTCCTACCGGTCGGACGTGCCCGAAACACCTTCCTAGGGAGGCGTTCAGGTGGCATCCTGACCAGATGCCCGAACCACCTCATCTGGCTCCTCTCCATGTGGAGGAGCAGCGGCTTTACTTTGAGCTCCCCTCGGATGACAGAGCTTCTCACCCTATCTCTAAGGGAGAGCCCCGCCACTCGGCGGAGGAAACTCATTTCGGCCGCTTGTACCCGTGATCTTGTCCTTTTGGTCATGACCCAAAGCTCATGACCATAGGTGAGGATGGGAACGTAGATCGACCGGTAAATCGAGAGCTTTGCCTTCTGGCTCAGCTCCTTCTTCACCACAACGGATCGATACAGCGTCCGCATTACTGAAGACGCCGCACCGATCCGCCTGTCGATCTCACGATCCACTCTTCCCTCACTCGTGAACAAGACTCCGAGGTACTTGAACTCCTCCACTTGGGGCAAGATCTCCTCCCCAACCCGGAGATGGCACTCCACCCTTTTCCGGGAGAGAACCATGGACTTGGACTTGGAGGTGCTGATTCCCATCCCAGTCGCTTCACACTCGGCTGCGAACCGATCCAGCGAGAGCTGAAGATCTTGGCCGGAGGAAGCCATCAGGACCACATCATCTGCAAAAAGCAGAGACCTAATCCTGCAGCCACCAAACCAGATCCCCTCAACGCCTTGACTGCGCCTAGAAATTCTGCCCATAAAAGTTATGAACAGAATCGGTGACAAAGGGCAGCCTTGGCGGAGTCCAACCCTCACTGGAAACGTGTCCGACTTACTGCCGGCAATGCGGACCAAGCTCTGGCACTGATCATACAGAGAGCGAACTGCCACAATCAGACAGTCCGTTACCCCATACTCTCTGAGCACTCCCCACAGAACTTCCCGAGGGACACGGTCGAATGCCTTCTCCAAGTCCACAAAGCACATGTAGACTGGTTGGGCAAACTCCCATGCACCCTCAAGGACTCTGCCGAGAGTATAGAGCTGGTCCACAGTTCCACGACCAGGACGAAAACCACACTGTTCCTCCTGAATCCGAGGTTCGACTATCCGGCGTAGCCTCCTCTCCAGTACACCTGAATAGACCTTACCGGGAAGGCTGAGGAGTGTGATCCCACGATAGTTAGAACACACCCTCCGGTTCCCCTTCTTAAAGAGAGGAACCACCACCCCGGTCTGCCAATCCAGAGGTACCGCCCCCGATGTCCACGCGATGCTGCAGAGTCTTGTCAACCAAGACAGCCCCACAACATCCAGAGCCTTAAGGAACTCCGGGCGGATCTCATCCACCCCCGGGGCCTTGCCACCGAGGAGCTTTTTAACTACCTCAGCAACCTCAGCCCCAGAAATAGGAGAGCCCACCACAGACTCCCCAGGCACTGCTTCCTCATAGGAAGACGTGTTGGTGGGATTGAGGAGGTCTTCGAAGTATTCCCTCCACCGATCCACAACATCCGCAGTCGAGGTCAGCAGAACACCATCCCCACCATACACGGTGTTGACACTGCACTGCTTCCCCTTCCTGAGGCGGCGGATGGTGGTCCAGAATCGCTTCGAAGCCGTCCGGAAGTCTTTTTCCATGGCCTCCCCGAACTCCTCCCATGTCCGAGTTTTTGCCTCCGCGACCGCTGAAGCCGCACACCGCTTGGCCTGTCGGTACCTGTCTGCTGCCTCAAGAGTCCCATGAGCCAAAAGAACCCGATAGGACTCCTTCTTCAGCCTGACGGTGATAATGATACTTTACACTTTATTTGTCACCATGGAGGCGAGGATTAGTGATTTAGAAGAAGCTAAAACACTACACTACACATCATAGTAGTATCGACTAGATACACTCCTGTACTTGGTATCATTACAGTGGATGTCAGGTGTAGATCCACCCATGGCATTTGTTTACATTGTGACGGCGGTGAGCTATTGTATCCTCCTACGGTGTGTAGTGAAGCATGTTTAGCTATTCCTCGTCCTCCAGTGATAACGATACTTTACACTTTATTTGTCACCATGGAGGCCAGGATTAGTGTTTTAGAAGAAGCTAAAACACTGCCGACTGCAGAGGGACGATAAAAAATATCAATGTAATCATAGTAGTATCGACTAGTAATGATACTTGGTATCATTACAGTGGATGTCAGGTGTAGATCCACCCATTTGTTTACATTGTGACGCCGGTGAGCTATTGTATCCTCCTACGGTGTGTAGTGAAGCATGTTTAGCTATTCCTCGTCCTCCAGTGATAAAGATACTTGGAAAAAACTTACTTTATTTGTCGCCATGGAGGCCAGGATTAGTGATTTAGAAGTAGCTAAAACACTGCCGACTGCAGAGGGACGATAAAAAATATCAATGTAATCATAGTAGTATCGACTAGATACGCTCCTGTACTTGGTATCATTACAGTGGATGTCAGGTGTAGATCCACCCATGGCGTTTGTTTACATTGTGACGCCGGTGAGCTATTGTATCCTCCTACGGTGTGTAGTGAAGCATGTTTAGCTATTCCTCGTCCTCCAGTGATAATGATACTTGGAAAAAACTTACTTTATTTGTCGCCATGGAGGCCAGGATTAGTGATTTAGAAGTAGCTAAAACACTGTGGATGGATGTTAGCCGTGTCTTAAAGCACCTCTTCCTGAGGGTGTTTCAGTGTTATAACTTCACCTTTATCTACCGTTCTCCCTTTTCTGTCTCCACACTGTGTCTGCTTGCAAGTACTCTGTGCGTGTGCGCTGCCGAACATGCTCCTCCGCTGGTAAAACCAGCATTGTCATGACGTGACGACGACTGGAAGCACAGGGTGTTGGACCGGTACTTTTTAAGAGGTGGTATAGTACTGAATAGGATTCATTAGTGTTGCGGTACTATACTGGTACCGGTTTACTGTAGAACCTAAGTTACAGGCAACACTTCACAAGCTGTGGGAAAGTTCGTTGTGCTGCTTACCCCACACACGGCCACTTGCATGATGGCATCGAAGCCCCCCTCGGGGGAGTCCAGGTTCCCGGAGATGTGCTGCTGGCCCACCAGGGCGTTGAACTTCTTGCCGTCGCTGGTCAGCTTCAGGACGTTCTTGTAGCTGAAGGGACTGGTGCAGTTCTGGTCCCCGGTGCACGGGTTGAGCAGCTTGGCGGGGGTGGTGCTGATGTACGGCATCACCGTCTTCTCCACGAAGGAACCGAAGCCTGCCGCGGACATGTTGGGAAATATCGTCAGACGATACGGCTTCAAGCGGAGAGCACTTTTTTATAATATCGTTCATTCATATCGAGCCGCCCTACATTTTCAAAAATGTATAAAAATGGAAAAAGGATGAGGGGAAAAAAATATATTATAGTTTGCATATTGTCTTGTGTAGGAGGACAAACATGACACTAACCTTCCTAATTGGAATTGGGGGTTAAATCACCAAAAATGATTCCCGGGCGCGGCCACCACTGCTGCTCACTGTAAGGCTGAAACGACGCGTCGACGTAGTCGACGTCATCGGTTACGTAAATACGTCGACGCCGTTTTTGTGCGTCGGCGCGTCGCATATTTACGTCACACTACTGTCATGGCGGAGCGCAAAGCAGACGATGCGAGCGAGGGGAAAAAAGCACGCCAAAAGTCGTCAAAAGTGTGGGAGTATTTCAATAAACGGCCTAATAATGTTGTTGTATGCACACTGTGTCGAGCGGAAATGGCCTATCATAGCAGCACAACGGCTATGAACGAACATTTGAAAAGAAAACCCCCGACAGCGTTCTTGCCATCGCCATCAACTAGTCATTCGTCCGCGTGCGTATACGTTGTCATCATTACACAAAAACATGAATGTGTCATTTGTATCTGCGTTGTAAATTCATAAACTAAAACACCGTTTCGCTCTGAGAGGCGCGTTTGGCGTGCCTGTTCAGTGTTTACAAAGACGCGCTCCTCTTTAACGCTGTGGAGAGGCGGCGGGGGCGAGCGAGCGGCGAGGCGGGGCGCGCCGGGAGCGACGCCGCAAGAGACAGGGGACGACGAGCGAGCGAGGAAGAGGAGCTGAAAAGCGAGGAAAGAAAGAGAAAAGAGTTGGAAGAGAAAAGACTTTGTGTAAAATGAAAAGATTGTAAACCTGGCAAAGCCGTCTGGCGTTCAGTCTGTCGGTCCTGAAAGAACCCCACGGCACAAGACGTGTCACAAACGCTAACGTTAATTAGTTGTGCAAATACCTTTTACAACATTAACAGTTACATATACTATGTACAAACCAACAATTAACTTTCACTTTAATCATACTATCATTGTTGTGTTATTAAGCAAAATAAGCAATACTTTTACTTTTGTTGAAATGTTTACACTGTACACTTTTTTGTATTGGATGTTTAGCTTTATTTTTGCACATTTTAGCAAATAAGCAATACTTTTACTTTTGTTGAAATGTTTACACTTGTTACAGGATATTTCCGTTTTGCACTTTTTTGTATTGGATGTTTATCTTTATTTTTGCACATTTTAAAGCAAAATAAGCAATACTTTTACTTTTGAAATGCTTATACTATTGCAGAATATTAAGATTTGCACTGGATGTTTACTTTTATATTTGCACATTAAAAAGCAAATAAGCTACTTTTAATTTTGTTAAATGTTAAAAGTTTTAAATGTTTACATTGTTACAGAATATTTTGTCATGTTGTTGTCAATGTTGACTGAGTGGCCATACCTTTTTTTTTTGTAAATAAAAGCCATGCCTTTTGAAAAAACTGGCCTACATTTATTTTTTTCCTCTTCATTTTAAATAAAAAAAATAATCGGTAAAAGGAAAAATAATCTATAGATTAATCGAAAAAAATAATCTATAGATTAACCGATTAATCGAAAAAAAATAATCTATAGATTAATCGATAGAAAAATAATCGTTAGCTGCAGCCCTGGCTCACTGCTCCCCTCACCTCCCACCTAGTGTGTTTGTGACAATCATTGCTACTTTAACTTTTTTAATTGTTACAAATCCCACTGTTTGTATGAAACATGCTTCACTGATGACAGTATTTGGCGTGCGCCGTTTTGTCCTACTAATTTCGGAAGTCCTTGAATGCACCGTGTTTTTTTTTTTTACATGTTAAAGTTCAAGTTAAAGTAGCAATGATTGTCACACACACACACACGAGGTGTGGCGAAATTATTCTCTGCATTTGACCCCCCCTGAGAGGTGAGGGGAGCAGTGAGCAGCAGAGGTGGCCGCGCCCAAGAATAAGTTTTGGTGATTTAACCCTCATTCATATCGAGCCACAAGCGGCTCTTTAGCGCCGCCCTACATTTTCAAAAATGTATAAAAATGGAAAAAGGATGAGGGGAAAAAAAATATATTATAGTTTGCATATTGTCTTGTGTAGGAGGACAAACATGACACTAACCTTCCTAATTGGAATTGGGGGTTAAATCACCAAACATGATTCCCGGGCGCGGCCACCGCTGCTGCTCACTGCTCCCCTCACCTCCCACCTAGTGTGTTTGTGACAATCATTGCTACTTTAACTTATTTAATTGTTAGAAATCCCACTGTTTATATGAAACATGCTTCACTGATGACAGTATTTGGCGTGCGCCGTTTTGTCCTACTAATTTCGGAAGTCCTTGAACGCACCGTGGTTTTTTTTACATGTTAAAGTACCCATGATTGTCACACACACACACACACACGAGGTGTGGCGAAATTATTCTCTGCATTTGACCCATCACCCCTTGATCAACCCCTGGGAGGCGAGGGGAGCAGTGAGCAGCAGCGGTGGCCGCGCCCAAGAATAAGTTCTGGTGATTTAACCCTCATTCATATCGAGCCACAAGCGGCTCTTTAGCGCCGCCCTACATTTTCAAAAATGTATAAAAATGGAAAAAGGATGAGGGGGAAAAAAATATATTATAGTTTGCATATTGTCTTGTGTAGGAGGACAAACATGACACTAACCTTCCTAATTGGAATTGGGGGTTAAATCACCAAAAATGATTCCCGGGCGCGGCCACCGCTGCTGCTCACTGCTCCCCTCACCTCCCACCTAGTGTGTTTGTGACAATCATTGCTACTTTAACTTTTTTAATTGTTACAAATCCCACTGTTTATATGAAACATGCTTCACTGATGACAGTATTTGGCATGCGCCGTTTTGTCCTACTAATTTCGGAAGTCCTTGAACGCACCATGGTTTTTTTTACATGTTAAAGTTCAAGTTAAAGTAGCAATGATTGTCACACACACACGAGGTGTGGCGAAATTATTCTCTGCATTTGACCCATCACCCCTTGATCACCCCCTGGGAGGTGAGGGGAGCAGTGAGCAGCAGAGGTGGCCGCGCCCAAGAATAATTTTTTTGGTGATTTAACCCCTAATTCCAAGCCTTGATGCTGAGTGCCAAGCAGGGAGGTAATGGCTCCCATTTTTATAGTCTTTGGTATGACTCGGCCCGGGGGTTTGAACTCACGACCTACCCATCTCATGGCAGACACTCTAACCACTAGGTCATATATAAACAAGTAACCATTTAAAAGGATATAAAGGTGTATTTGTCATTACTGTAGAGTTGTTTTTCATTGTACTGAAATTGGAAGGTACAAACCCCGTTTCCATATGAGTTGGGAAATGGTGTTAGATGTAAATATAAACGGAATACAATGATAATTTTCAACCCATATTCAGTTGAATATGCTACAAAGACAACATATTTGATGTTCAAACTCATAAACTTCTTTTTTTTTTTTGCAAATAATCATTAACTTTAGAATTTGATGCCAGCAACACGTGACAAAGAAGTTGGGAAAGGTGGCAATAAATCAATGAGCCACATCAGTGTGTAAAGGATATCACCACATGGGCTCAGGAACACTTCAGAAACCCACTGTCAGTAACTACATTTGGTGGCTACATCTGTAAGTGTGTCATGTTTTGTTTTAGTCATGTTCGGTTTTGTTTTGGGACTTTTTGTGCACTTTTGTTTGTTTGTCACCATAGCAACCCATTAGTTTTCACCTGTCACGTCACGCACCTGTTTCACGATTTGAGTCACGCACCTGTTTTCACTAATCATGTCTGTAGTATTTAAGTTCATTGTTTTCAGTTCGGCTTTCTGGCGACATCCGGACTCATACCCCTGACACACTCTCCACACACCCTTATGACCCTCGCTGCTCTTTTTTCATGCCGTTTTCTCGTCCAAGTAAGTTTTCTTTATTCATGCCATAGTTTGCAAGTTTTGTTTAATTGTTCATAGTTTCTGCCGTTGTGCAAGTTTTGTGTTTATAGTCAAGTTTTGTACTTCCGCCCTTGTGCGCGCCTTTTGTTTGCTTTTTTTTTTTGTAGTTATAGTGTTAAAATAAATCATGTACTCCCCTTCACGCCACGTATGGTCCAAATCTTTTGCAAGTTTTGTGTTTATAGTCAAGTTTTGTACTTCCGCCCTTGTGCGCGCCTTTTGTTTGCTTTTTTTTTTGTAGTTATAGTGTTAAAATAAATCATGTACTCCCCTTCACGCCACGTATGGTCCAAATCTTTTGCAAGTTTTGTGTTTATAGTCAAGTTTTGTACTTCCGCCCTTGTGCGCGCCTTTTGTTTGCTTTTTTTTTTTGTAGTTATAGTGTTAAAATAAATCATGTACTCCCCTTCACGCCACGTATGGTCCAAATCTTTTGCACCTCGGGAGAACAAACCACGCCACAGTCCCAGCCGTGACAAAGTGCAAGTTAAAACTCTCCTGTGCAAGGCGAAAACCGTTTCTCAACAACACCCAGAAACGCCGTCGGCTTCGCTGGGCCTGAGCTCATCTAAGATGGACTGATGCAAAGTGGAAAAGTGTTCTGTGGTCTGACGAGTCCGCATTTCAAATTGTTTTTGGGAAACTGTGGACGTCGTGTCCTCCGGACCAAAGAGGAAAAGAACCATCCGGATTGTTATAGGCACAAAGTGTAAAAGTCAGCATGTGTGATGGTATGGGGGTGTATTAGTGCCCAAAATATGGGTAACTTACACATCTGTGAAGGCACCATTAATGCTGAAAGGTACATACAGGTTTTGGAGCAACAATCACCAAAATGATTCCCGGGCGCGGCCACCGCTGCTGCCCACTGCTCCCCTCACCTCCCAGGGGGTGATCAAGGGTGATGGGTCAAATGCAGAGAATAATCTCGCCACACCTAGTGTGTGTGACAATCATTGGTACTTTAACTTTAACTTTATATTGCCATCCAAGCATGGACGCCCCTGCTTATTTCAGCAAGACAATGCCAAGCCACGTGTTACATCAACGTGGCTTCATAGTAAAAGAGTGCGGGTACTTTCCTGGCCCGCCTGCAGTCCAGACCTGTCTCCCATCGAAAATGTGTGGCGCATTATGAAGCCTAAAATAGCACAAGGGAGACCCCCGGACTGTTGAACAACTTAAGCTGTACATCAAGCAAGAATGGGAAAGAATTCCACCTGAGAAGCTTCAAAAATGTGTCTCCTCAGTTCCCAAACCTTTACTGAGTGTTGTTAAAGTGGTGAACATGCCCTTTCCCAACTACATGAAATTCTAAGTTAATTATTATTTGCCCAAAAAAATCAAGTTTATGAGTTTGAACATCAAATATGTTGTCTTTGTAGCATATTCAACTGAATATGGGTTGAAAATTATCATTGTATTCCGTTTATATTTACATCTAACACAATTTCCCAACTCATATGGAAACGGGGTTTGTAAATAACTTTCAGTTTTCCACACAATACAGACATCAGGAACTTTAGTCCAGAATCTTACTAATTAGGTATCAAAAAATACCAGGACTCGGTCCACAGTGGAAACACTTTGGACAGCCCTGGTTTGAAAGTAAACCAAAAAGTAACCAATCTACCCAAAATATAAATGGTGAACTCGAATCCTCACCTATCCTGAAGTCGGACGTGATCTTTGACATTTCCAGCATCAAATGGGTTCCCAGGTTCTTCACGTTCTCCAGATCATCCTTCATGGAGTAGGACAAGTCCATCAAGTAGTACAGGTCGATGGGATAATCTTCTGCCCGCTTGAACTTCAGGTTGAAAGACTGGGGCTCACCTGTACACACACACACCTGGTCACATGACTGCGACAATGAACACAAAAATACCCTTTGCATTCACCGGATCTGAGGGTGAGACTGAGCTTCTGGGGCTGGATCTGGGTGATGTCCTCCGGCTTCAGCTTCTCCGAGGCCTTTCTCCGGTTGGTCACCGGCTTGTTCCTGAGGACCCTCTTCTCCCCGTGAGGGTTCTCTATCATCTGCTCGTTACAACCGCGGCTCTTCAGCGACTGCAGCTCGTCACATCGGGTCGACACGGTCTCGCCTTGTTTCAGGAAGTCCTGGAATAGTTTGTGAATTTTGAAGTCAAAGTCAAAAGTGTACATACACTTGTAAAGAACATGTCATGGCTGTCTGGACTTTACAAGTTTACCTGCAATAAGGCACTTTTGGTAGCCATCCACAAGCTTCTGCTTGACCACTTGACCACAAAATTGGTGCAGTTCAGCTAAATGTGTTGCTTTTCTGACATGGACTTGTTTCTTCAGCATTGTCCACACGTTTAAGTCAGGACTTTGGGAAAGCCATTCTAAAACATTCATTCTAGCCTGATTTAGCTACCACTTTTGAGGTGTGTTTGGGGTCATTGTCCTGTTGGAACACCCAACTGCGCCCAAGACCCAACCTCCGTGTCAAGACGTGGTTTTCGCTTACTGCGGGGTCGTTCTCCCAGGAAGGCAAACGGACGACTCCGGACAGGCCTTGCAGGTAGGAACATGATTTAATTTGAATAAAACAAATTAACGAGGTACAAAACAGAAAACAACCCGAAGGCAAGCGTGCCTGTCGCACGCTGAAGCTAAGGCAAAAACTTAGGACGTTAAACTATAGACATGAACCTCACGGAACTGTGGCATGAAACAAACACAAAACTGTGGCATGAAACAACTAACATTAACTATGGCATGGAACAAACACGAAACAGTGGCATGAAACAACTAGCATTAACTATGGCATGGAACAAACACGAAACTGTGGCATGAAACAACTAGCATTAAGTATGGCATGGAACAAACACGAAACTGTGGCATGAAACAACTAGCATTAACTATGGCATGGAACAAACACGAAACTGTGGCATGAAACAACTAGCATTAACTATGGCATGGAACAAACACGAAACTGTGGCATGAAACCAATAATGACGCCAGGACGACTGACTGGCAAAGGCAGGCTTAAATAGTCCTCTGATTAGAAGCAGGTGCGTGTCCCGAACACCAGGGGCAGGTCATCCATCCATCCATCCATCTTCTTCCGCTTATCCGAGGTCGGGTCGCGGGGGCAGCAGCCTAAGCAGGGAAGCCCAGACTTCCCTCTCCCCAGCTACTTCGTCCAGCTCTTCCTGTGGGACCCCGAGGCGTTCCCAGGCCAGCCAGGAGACATAGTCTTCCCAACGTGTCCTGGGTCTTCCCCGCGGCCTCCTACCGGTCGGACGTGCCCTAAACACCTCCCTAGGGAGGCGTTCGGGTGGCATCCTGACCAGATGCCCGAACCACCTCATCTGGCTCCTCTAACCCCGGATGACAGAGCTTCTCACCCTATCTCTAAGGGAGAGCCCCGCCACCCGGCGGAAGAAACTCATTTGGGCCGCTTGTACCCGTGATCTTGTCCGTTCGGTCATAACCCAAAGCTCATGACCATAGGTGAGGATGGGAACGTAGATCGACCGGTAAATTGAGAGCTTTGCCTTCCGGCTCAGCTCCTTCTTCACCACAACGGATCGATACAGCGTCCGCATTACTGAAGACGCCGCACCGATCCGCCTGTCGATCTCACGATCCACTCTTCCCTCACTCGTGAACAAGACTCCGAGGTACTTGAATTCCTCCACTTGGGGCAAGATCTCCTCCCCAACCCGGAGATGGCACTCCACACTTTTCCGGGCGAGAACCATGGACTCGGACTTGGAGGTGCTGATTCCCATCCCAGTCGCTTCACACTCGGCTGCGAACCGATCCAGTGAGAGCTGAAGATCCTGGCCAGATGAAGCCATCAGGACCACATCATCTGCAAAAAGCAGAGACCTAATCCTGCAGCCACCAAACCGGATCCCCTCAACGCCTTGACTGCGCCTAGAAATTCTGTCCATAAAAGTTATGAACAGAATCGGTGACAAAGGCTGCCAGGGGCAGGTGTAAATCATAAATAGCCATGGTAACTAAAACAAACTCAGGTGTCAAACAGGAACTAAAAGAGTCCAAAACTAACAGAACATAACAAAAACATGATCCGGACCACGGATCATGACACTCCGGGCTGATGATTTTAGCTTGTCCTGAGGAATTTGGAGGTAATCCTCCTTTTTCATTGTCCCATTTAAAGCAGCAGTTCCATTGGCAGCAAAACAGGCCCAGAGCACAATACTACCACCACCATGCTTGGCGGTAGGCATGGCGTTCCTGGGATTAAAGGCCTCAACTCATATTGCTGGGTATTGTGGCCAAACAGCTCCATTTTTGTTTCATCTGACCACAGAACTTTCCTCCAGAAGGTCTTATCTTTGTCCATGTGATGTCAGATGAAACAAAAATGGAGCTGTTTGGCCACAATACCCAGCAATATGAGTTGAGGCCTTTAATCCCAGGAACATCATGCCTACCGTCAAGCATGGTGGTGGTAGTATTATGCTCTGGGCCTGTTTTGCTGCCAATGGAACTGCTGCTTTAAATGGGACAATGAAAAAGGAGGATTAGCTCCAAATTCATCAGGACAAGCTAAAATCATCAGCCCGGAGTGTGGTCCGGATCATGTTTTTGTTAGTTTTGGACTCTTTTAGTTCCTGTTTGACACCTGAGTTTGTTTTAGTTACCATGGCTATTTATGATTTTCACCTGCCCCTGGTGTTCGGGACGCGCACCTGCTTCTAATCAGAGGACTATTTAAGCCTGCCTTTGCCAGTCAGTCGTCCTGGCGTCATTATTGGTTTCATGCCACAGTTTCGTGTTTGTTCCATGCCATAGTTAATACTAGTTGTTTCATGCCACAGTTTCGTGTTTGTTCCATGCCATAGTTAATGCTAGTTGTTTCATGCCACAGTTTCGTGTTTGTTCCATGCCATAGTTAATGCTAGTTGTTTCATGCCACAGTTTCGTGTTTGTTTCATGCCACAGTTTCGTGTTTGTTCCATGCCATAGTTAATGCTAGTTGTTTCATGCCACAGTTTCGTGTTTGTTCCATGCCATAGTTAATGCTAGTTGTTTCATGCCACAGTTTCGTGTTTGTTCCATGCCATAGTTAATGCTAGTTGTTTCATGCCACAGTTTCGTGTTTGTTTCATGCCACAGTTTCGTGTTTGTTCCATGCCATAGTTAATGCTAGTTGTTTCATGCCACAGTTTCGTGTTTGTTTCATGCCACAGTTTCGTGTTTGTTCCATGCCATAGTTAATGCTAGTTGTTTCATGCCACAGTTTCGTGTTTGTTCCATGCCATAGTTAATGCTAGTTGTTTCATGCCACAGTTTCGTGTTTGTTTCATGCCACAGTTTCGTGTTTGTTCCATGCCATAGTTAATGCTAGTTGTTTCATGCCACAGTTTCGTGTTTGTTCCATGCCATAGTTAATGCTAGTTGTTTCATGCCACAGTTTCGTGTTTGTTCCATGCCATAGTTAATGCTAGTTGTTTCATGCCACAGTTTCGTGTTTGTTTCATGCCACAGTTTCGTGTTTGTTCCATGCCATAGTTAATGCTAGTTGTTTCATGCCACAGTTTCGTGTTTGTTCCATGCCATAGTTAATACTAGTTGTTTCATGCCACAGTTCCGTGTTTGTTTCATGCCACAGTTTCGTGTTTGTTCCATGCCATAGTTAATGCTAGTTGTTTCATGCCACAGCTTCGTGTTTGTTCCATGCCATAGTTAATGCTAGTTGTTTCATGCCACAGTTTCGTGTTTGTTTCATGCCACAGTTTCGTGTTTGTTCCATGCCATAGTTAATGCTAGTTGTTTCATGCCACAGTTTCGTGTTTGTTTCATGCCACAGTTTCGTGTTTGTTCCATGCCATAGTTAATGCTAGTTGTTTCATGCCACAGTTTCGTGTTTGTTCCATGCCATAGTTAATGCTAGTTGTTTCATGCCACAGTTTCGTGTTTGTTTCATGCCACAGTTTCGTGTTTGTTCCATGCCATAGTTAATGCTAGTTGTTTCATGCCACAGTTTCGTGTTTGTTTCATGCCACAGTTTCGTGTTTGTTCCATGCCATAGTTAATGCTAGTTGTTTCATGCCACAGTTTCGTGTTTGTTTCATGCCACAGTTTCGTTTTTGTTCCATGCCATAGTTAATGCTAGTTGTTTCATGCCACAGTTTCGTGTTTGTTCCATGCCATAGTTAATGCTAGTTGTTTCATGCCACAGTTTCGTGTTTGTTTCATGCCACAGTTTCGTGTTTGTTTCATGCCACAGTTTCGTGTTAGTTCCATGCCATAGTTAATGCTCGTTGTTTCATGCCACAGTTTCGTGTTTGTCTCATGCCACAGTTTCGTGAGATTCATGTCTATAGTTTCATGTCCTAAGTTTTAGCCTTAGCTTCCGCGTGCGATAGGCACGCTTGCCTTCAGGGTTGTTTTCTGTTTTGTACCTCGTTGATTTGTTTTATTCAAATTAAATCATGTTCCTACCTGCAAGGCCTGTCCAGAGTCGTCCGTTTGCCTTCCTGGGAGAACGACCCCGCAGTAAGCGAAAACCACGTCTTGACACGGAGGTTGGGTCTTGGGCGCAGTTGGGTGTTCCAACAGGACAATGACCCCAAACACACCTCAAAAGTGGTAGCTAAATCAGGCTAGAATGAAGGTTTTAGAATGGCCTTCCCAAAGTCCTGACTTAAAGGTGTGGACAATGCTGAAGAAACAAGTCCATGTCAGAAAAGCAACACATTTAGCTGAACTGCAGCAATTTTGTGGTCAAGTGGTCAAGCAGAAGCTTGTGGATGGCTACCAAAAGCGCCTTATTGCAGGTAAACTTGTGGTATGTACACTTTTGACCACCACTGTACCTTCATAATGTACATAAAAAGACATGTTTTTATTCAGGTTTTACGCAAAGACGTGGTCACTGGAGTCTTTATTGCATGTGCAACTGTGTAGCGTCTTCCTACTTCGGACAGCATTGATTCATACCGGGTCGGTGCACCAGCCACATTTGGCTCCAGCCTGGATGCAATCCCCGCAGTATTTGGCATTTGCACTGATGCACTCATTCCCCTCTGTAGGGGAAAAAAACAAAAGAGAGAAAAGCAGAGTCAGACAGCCCCTGCAAAGTAAGCAGCCCTCCCAGCCCCCCCCCCCTCCGCTGTTTACACATCAATTCATGTGGAACACGAGTCGTAACTGGAGACCTCCATTGTCTTCTCCGTGATGCTGACTTGGAGCTCCAGTGACGGTCAATCACATCATTAGAACACAAGAGCTAGGGATGGCTACCCAATTTGGTACTTTTAGAGATACATTTTATGTGAATCCATGCCTGGTAGTACAGACTACCGTATTTTCCGGTCCATAGGGCGCACCGGATTATAAGGAACACTGCCGATGAGCGGGTCTAGTCAGGGTCTATTTTCATACACCGGATTATAAGGAGGTGCTGATTCTCATCCCAGTCGCTTCACACTCGGCTGCAAAACCGATCCAGTGAGAGCTGAAGATCCTGGCCAGATGAAGCCATCAGGACCACATCATCTGCAAAAAGCAGAGACCTAATCCTGCAGCCACCAAACCAGATCCCCTCAACGCCTTGACTGCGCCTAGAAATTCTGTCCATAAAAGTTATGAACAGAATCGGTGACAAAGGGCAGCCTTGGCGGAGTCCAACCCTCACTGGAAACGTGTCCGACTTACTACCGGCAATGCGGACCAAGCTCTGGCACTGATCATACAGGGAGCGGACCGCCACAATCAGACAGTCCGATACCCCATACTCTCTGAGCACTCCCCACAGGACTTCCCGAGGGACACGGTCGAATGCCTTCTCCAAGTCCACAAAACACATGTAGACTGGTTGGGCAAACTCCCATGCACCCTCAAGGACCCTGCCGAGAGTATAGAGCTGGTCCACAGTTCCACGACCAGGCCGAAAACCACACTGTTCCTCCTGAATCCGAGGTTCGACTATCCGGCGTAGCCTCCTCTCCAGTACACCTGAATAGACCTTACCGGGAAGGCTGAGGAGTGTGATCCCACGATAGTTAGAGCACACCCTCCAAGTCCGAGTCCATGGTTCTCGCCCGGAAAAGGGTGGAGTGCCATCTCCGGGTTGGGGAGGAGATCAAGCCCCAAGTGGAGGAGTTCAAGTACCTCGGAGTCTTGTTCACGAGTGAGGGAAGAGTGGATCGTGAGATCGACAGGCGGATCGGTGCGGCGTCTTCAGTAATGCGGACGCTGTATCGATCTGTTGTGGTGAAGAAGGAGCTGAGCCGGAAGGCAAAGCTCTCAATTTACCGGTCGATCTACGTTCCCATCCTCACCTATGGTCATGAGCTTTGGGTTATGACCGAAAGGACAAGATCACGGGTACAAGCGGCCGAAATGAGTTTCCTCCGCCGGGTGGCGGGTCTCTCCCTTAGAGATAGGGTGAGAAGCTCTGTCATTCGGGGGGAGCTCAAAGTAAAGCCGCTGCTCCTCCACATCGAGAGGAGCCAGATGAGGTGGTTCGGGCATCTGGTCAGGATGCCACCCGAACGCCTCCCTAGGGAGGTGTTTAGGGCACGTCCGACCGGTAGGAGGCCGCGGGGAAGACCCAGGACACGTTGGTAAGACTATGTCTCCCGGCTGGCCTGGGAACGCCTCGGGGTCCCACAGGAAGAGCTGGACGAAGTGGCTGGGGAGAGGGAAGTCTGGGCTTCCCTGCTTAGGCTGCTGCCCCCGCGACCTGACCTCAGATAAGCGGAAGAAGATGGAAGGATGGATGGATGGATGGATGGATGGATGGATGGATGGATGGATGGATGGAAGATTCCTAATAAACGACACTAGAATAAGCACACATTTGATTGGTAAATCATAGTGTAACGACCTGGAATGACACTTTATGTGTGGTGTTGGAGTTGTCCGACTTTTTGTGTGGCTGTAAACGCATCACTGGCTAAGTGCCATATGTGCATGTGTTGGCGCAAGTGAGAAAGAGCAAGCGGCTGCTGTTGATATAACAAAGTTGCTTTTGGTCTGGTTTGTACAGCAGAAAATGACCACTTTTGCTAGATATCTTTTTTTTTTACTAATGTTTTGGTGATGTGTTTATGGCCGACAATAAAGAGTTTTGCTCAGTAAAGTGATGGATGGAATTCATGTCCTCAAAGCAGCGTCTCGAGAGACGTTACAATATTTGAACAATGATGACGAAAACTGTTTTCTCTGTCGTGTCGAAAATTGTTATGTGCTTATTTTTTTATTTGATTTTGTGCGTGGCATAGATTTGCCGTGCGCAGAGGACGCTTGAGCAGTGCGCAATTGCACAGGCGCGCACCTTAGAGGGAACGTTGGCCGTGAGATTTTGTCTGTTGACCCGTGGGAAATTATGCAACTTCACCTAATTGGTGCCAAAAATGTTTTTTTCAAATCAATAATTATAATCTGCAAATAATGTGCCTGTGGGGAGGCGGGGCCGGCAGACCGATAGCGAGGCGTGCCCCGCCGGAGCCCGCTCCAAGATGGCGGCGAGGAGGCGTGGCCGGCAGTCCAACAGGGAGGCAGGGCACGCCGGAGCCCGCTCCGAGGCGTGGACGACGAGCGGGCGGCGAGGCGGGACGCGCCGGAAGCGACACCGCAATCAGGGCAAGGTGTGTGTATCGCGCAGCTCCGGACAATATAATTATCCTCTCGCACCGTATAAAAGGGCGGGAGACGTAAATGTCGGAAAGAGAGACGGAGGAAAGAGACAGACACAACGAGAGGCTGATGCTGAGCGAGAGCGCAAGAGAGCCCAAGGAAGACGACGACAATGCGCGCGACTGAAGAACTGGAGCGGAGGAGCGAGCAGAGCGAAGCGAAGCTGAGAAGCAACTCACAAAAAATACTTTGTTTTATTTGCAAAAATAAAGAAGTCTACACCTGCTCCCCAGTATGTCCTTCCTTGATGGTCCTTGGAACCCACCCGACAGCTTGAGTCTGTCACAGTGCCGTTGCTTAGTGCCTGTGCTGTGTCGAGCTCAGCAAGGTAACCACGTGATACTCCACGTCAGCAGGTGGCAGCAGGCAGTTCATTGCTTTGTAAAAGTCGGAATGTGTCGGGTGAGACGAGGATGGCTTGTTGTGGTCACAATATGCGGGTAAAAACGTATATAATGCTTAAACTCAAAATGAACATAAGGAAAAGGCAATGAAGCATAGGAATGGCTATGCAAAACACGAGTGAAACTGAACTGGCTACCAAGTAAACAGAAACAGAATGCTGGAGGACAGCAAAAACTTACGGCGTCCACAAAGTACATCCGTACACGACGTGGCAATCAACAATGTCCACACAAAGAAGGTTCAAGGTTCAAGGTTCAAGGTTCAACTTTATTGTCCCCGCGGGGAAATTTGTCTTGGGCACAGTGCATCATTGCTTTCTTAACATACCCAAAAACAACAGAACAAAAACACAAGCACAGACACAACCACAACCATACAACTAACATTTAAACATCAGAACATGGAGCTTGATAGACATAGGTGGCACTTTGATGTAGGCATAAAATCTACAGTATGGAGATAAAGATAAAGTACCAATGTGCATTGCACTAGAGCTCATGGATAAAGTGCTGTGTGCTAAAGTGCTTAGTTCTAAAGTGCTATGTGCTAAAGTGCTATGTGCTAAAAAAGTGCTAACCTATGTATTAAAATTCTATTGCACATTGTTGGTCAGCTTAATGGAGGCTGGGACAAATGATAATTTAAGGCGGTTAGATTTGCATAGTGGGACCCGGAGTCTTCTCCCTGATGGCAGGGTTCCATATTCAGGATAGCAACAACTTAAATAGTCTTGCTTGCTAACACAAAGCAGATGCGGGGAATAGAGCTCAGAGGAAGACATGAAGCTGCTACAGGAAAACACCAACAAAACAGGAAGGGCCACCAAAATAACAGCGCAAGACAAAAACTAAAGCACTACACAGGAAAACACCAACAAACTCAAAGTAAGTCACGACGACCTGGTGGAGTTTCATTTTTTAACCTTTTCTGCTGGTGGTGTGCCTCCGGAGTTTTTTATGAAAAAAAACGTGCCTTGCCTCAAAAAAGGTTGAAAAACGCTGGTCTACATAACATGTGATGGTGGTTCTTTGCTCAAAATGTTGCGTAGATGATGTTTTACACATCATATTCAAGTCGCTTTCTGACAGTCTCTTCAGGATGCACCGCTGTCTTATTTACGTGCCTCCACTTCGACATCGTATTCTCCCCGTCATCTTTGTAGTAGCTGTGTAGCGTGCAAGGACGGGAGTGGAAGAAGTGTCAAAAGATGGCGCTAACTGTTTTAATGACATTCAGACTTTACTTCAATCAATAACGGAGCAGCATCTCCTCATTCGGAAACAAAACCGGAAACGTGTCCCGGAACTCTCTAATAACTAAAGTTCCTTGGGTGAATAATGTAGCCTCACTAAACCGGTATGTTTTAGTGCTTTCATGGCGAGTTTACCGACAGATATAAGTAAGAACTTTACACTACTTTATATTAGAAATGGCAACAGTGGAGGATGAATGTCACATAACAAGAAGATAGAGAAAAAGAAGAAGCTTATCGACTACGACTAAGGACTTATGCAGATCCCAAATACAGATCAGCAGGTACCAGAAGGTAAGAAAAGTTGTTTTTGCATAATATTGCGAAACAAAATGCCAGATAATATGTCTTACCTTATACACACACCATAATAATACTCCTATGTTGAAGCACAGTACGATCCATCAAGCGGTGTGGCTTCATAGCTTACCAAAGTCCTACTAAAACATTTTGATAGATTTTTGAGCGCCGTGTCTAATGTTCTATATTCTCAATGGAACATATACATTTTTGGTGTTGTTTACTTGAGTCATATTGCATTATGTGTGACTGCCATCTACTGGTCACACTTATCATTACACCATGTACCAAATAAAATAGCTTCGAGGTCGGTAAGCACAACCTAAGTCATTCCGTACATTAGGCGCACCGGGTTATAAGGCGCCCTGTCGAGTTTTGAGAATATGAAAGGATTTTAAGTGCGCCGTGTAGCCCGAAAAATACGGTACCTGGTACCGATTCACGGAAAATCAAACGGTGCGATATTGTGATAGCTATGTTGCTCCTGACGTCACGTTCAGTTGCAAACTAAAACTAAACACTCTAGGTAATGTTAACAAAGCAAGTATGCCTGATAGAATACGCTCAAACAAAGTAGGGCTCAACCTTTCCAAAACTGGGCTAGCTTGATGCTAATGTACATTGGCTTTGCCATATACATGCTACTGATTAGCACTAGCAATGTCTAATGGCGATTTTTACAAAATTTGGTAATGAAAACTAAGATGCGTGTTACAATTAGCTGGTGTGTAATAAATACAATACTTGGGAGTATAAATACTTTGTAGGACGCCACAGGGAGACACTAATGCATGCTTTTATTACAAGTCGTCTAGATTGTTCTAATGCCCTGCTTTAGAACTCTTGATTGGACGTGTTGGCATTGTTTAACGCGATTGTCCAGAATTGTAACATTTAGAAGTCAGAAAAGGCCAAATCCATCACAGGTCCCCTTTGAATATGGTTTTGGCTTCTTAAGAGACATATTATTGTTTTTTGACTGTTAAAATAGGGTTCTCTTCTTCTGTTTTAACTTGTATTACAATGCAACACATCACCAAAACATTAGTAAAAAAAAAAGATATCTAGCAAAAGTGGTCATTTTCTGCAGTACAAACTAGGGCTGCAGCTAACGATTATTTTTCTATCGATTAATCTATAGATTATTTTTTTCGATTAATCGGTTAATCTATAGATTATTTTTTCGATTAATCTATAGATTATTTTTCCTTTTACCGATTTTTTTTTTTATTTAAAATGAAGAGGAAAAAATAAATGTAGGCCAGTTTTTTCAAAAGGCATGGCTTTTATTTACAAAAAAAAAAGTATGGCCACTAGTCAGTCAACATTGACAACAACATGACAAAATATTCTGTAACAATGTAAACATTTAAAACTTTTAACATTTAACAAAATTAAAAGTAGCTTATTTGCTTTTTAATGTGCAAATATAAAAGTAAACATCCAGTGCAAATCTTAATATTCTGGAATAGTATAAGCATTTAAAAAGTAAAAGTATTGCTTATTTTGCTTTAAAATGTGCAAAAATAAAGATAAACATCCAATACAAAAAAGTGCAAAACGGAAATATTCTGTAACAAGTGTAAACATTTCAACAAAAGTAAGAGTATTGCTTATTTGCTAAAATGTGCAAAAATAAAGCTAAACATCCAATACAAAAAAGTGTACAGTGTAAACATTTCAACAAAAGTAAAAGTATTGCTTATTTTGCTTAATAACACAACAATGATAGTATGATTAAAGTGAAAGTTAATTGTTGGTTTGTACATAGTATATGTAACTGTTAATGTTGTAAAAGGTATTTGCACAACTAATTAACGTTAGCGTTTGTGACACGTCTTGTGCCGTGGGGTTCTTTCAGGACCGACAGACTGAACGCCAGACGGCTTTGCCAGGTTTACAATCTTTTCATTTTACACAAAGTCTTTTCTCTTCCAA
This sequence comes from Nerophis lumbriciformis, assembly GCF_033978685.3. NCBI lineage: Eukaryota > Metazoa > Chordata > Actinopteri > Syngnathiformes > Syngnathidae > Nerophis > Nerophis lumbriciformis. The sequence goes on along the minus strand of NC_084554.2, from coordinate 2,836,872 downwards.
CTGCGCGGATCGCGCACCTGGGCACGATTGCGGCGTCGCTCCCGGCGCGCCCCGCCTCGCCGCTCGCTCGCCGCCGCCGCCTCTCCACAGCGTTAAAGAGGAGCGCGTCTTTGTAAACACTGAACAGGCACGCCAAACGCGCCTCTCAGAGCGAAACGGTGCTTTAGTTTATGAATTTACAACGCAGATACAAATGACACATTCATGTTTTTGTGTAATAATGACAACGTATACGCACGCGGACGATTGACTTGTTGATGGTGATGGCAAGAACGCTGTCGGGGGTTTTCTTTTCAAATGTTCGTTCATAGCCGTTGTGCTGCTATGATAGGCCATTTCCGCTCGACACAGTGTGCATACAACAACATTATTAGGCCGTTTATTGAAATACTCCCACACTTTTGACGACTTTTGGCGTGCTTTTTCCCCCTCGCTCGCATCGTCTGCTTTGCGCTCCGCCATGACAGTAAAGTAGTGTGACGTAAATATGCGACGCGCCGACGCACAAAAACGGCGTCGACGTATTTACGGAACCGATGACGTCGACTACGTCGACGCGTCGTTTCAGCCTTAGTACAAACCAGATCAAAAGCAACTTTGTTATATCAACAGCAGCCGCTTGGGGTATGACGTTTCTAACGGGGAAAGATGTGTCCTTTATTCATGTTAGCATCCAAGCTGGCTTTCCCAGGAAATGTGCAGAATCACAGCGAGATTATCAAAGTGCAGTAATCAATCGCAGTTTTACAATAATTAAAGTTTGAAACGATGATACCAACAGTCAGGAATGTTACCGTGGTTTACCATTAACACTGGTAATCGTCACATCAGAGTCGCATGTTAATTTGCAGATTGTTTACCCAAGATGCAGACGGAACTCCGGAGGCAGTGTGCAGGTAGGAAAATGATTTATATTCCACAAATCGGGCAAAATACGAAAATACAGAAAAATGTGCCGATTGCACGGGAAGCTAAGGAAATATCTATCGGGAAAACTGAGCATTGAACCAGGAATCAAAGAGTATGCCAACGTAACTTGTTGCATGAGCAACCAAGACAGCCAGACAGAGTGTGGCGAAAGGCATGTATACATAGCTCTCTGATTAGTGCCCGGGAGCAGGTGAGCGTCCCGAACACTAATCAGAGGCAGGTGAGAATAATCAGCACCCATGGCAACTAAGGAACACAAACTCAGTTGAAGTTGCATAATTTCCCACGGCACAACAGACAAAATCTCACGGCCAACGTTCCCTCTAAGGTGCGCGCCTGTGCAATTGCGCACTGCTCAAGCGTCCTCTGCGCACGGCAAATCTATGCCACGCACAAAATCAAATTAAAAAAATAAGCACATAACAATTTTCGACATGACAGAGAAAACAGTTTTAGTCATCATTGTTCAAATATTGTAACGTCTGTCGAGACGCTTTGAGGACATGAATTCCATCCATCACTTTACTGAGCAAAACTCTTTATTGTCGGCCATAAACACATCACCAAAACATTAGTAAAAAAAAAAATGATATCTAGCAAAAGTGGTCATTTTCTGCAGTACAAACCAGACCAAAAGCAACTTTGTTATATCAACAGCAGCCGCTTGCTCTCTCTCACTTGCGCCAACACATGCACATATGGCACTTAGACAGAACTAAGGGAGTCAAACTGAAATAAAACAAAATCCGGGACAATCCATTGTTGCATTGTATTTTGTTGTTGTTTTTTTGCATACGTACGGCAGAATCCAACATGAATCCTACCTTTCTGGGCACTGCAGAGGACTCCGAACAATGCAGATATCAAGATCAGCTTCACGTCCATCTGAAAGAACATGGCAACATGATTTTCCACGACAATAAAATCGTCGTGCTTTGCTGTCTGAGGACATGAACGCATTTCCTTGACAACAATCTCTACTACGGATTAAATCTCTAAATGGCTGCGTTTTAATATTACGTGGGTGGCTATTTCCAGTTGGTTGCAGGGCAACAGGCAGCTAATTCAATTCAGACATGTATATTCATGTACTCTGCTGGATGCCTTTTCCCACAATCCCTTTTACTGTAAATAGCATCGTCTCCCTGGAGTCCTGGTGGATTCATGCATATTGACCTCTCTGCAGCTCCTATGGTCAGCCAGATCGATTTATCCCGCCTAATAAAAGCCGCGTGACTCACTATTGACAATAACACATCTATGAAAGCACAGACGGCTTAAAGCTATCGCCGGTTGTTTGTGTTGAGCATAAGATAGGATGGACTTTTATTTATCCCACAATTGGGAAATAATGTGTAGATTTGTACATATAGTGAGGCAATTAAAACATAGAATTCACTAACCATGACAGATACATTATAGCATAACACAAGCCCAAGTGTGAGACTGCTAGTGGGGATGACTATAATGCCAAGTGGGGCTGGGCGGTATGGCTGAAAACTGTATCACGATATAGTTTTTTTTATACTAATCAATATAGATAATTATTGACATATTTTATGACCTTTATTAAATGTTAACATTTTTATTTCATTTTGATTATACCGCCTTCAGCTTTCAAGGCAGAAAGTGTCATGTCGGTGTAATCATGTTTTGTTATAGTCATGTTTTGTTTAGTTATTGGACTTTGGAGTGGAGTTTCTGGCTTTTCACTCCCTGGTCTTGTTTCCATAGTTACCCATTAGTTTCACCTGTTTCACGTTTGGACTCATTGTGCACTCTTGTTTGTCACCATAGCAACCCATTAGTTTTCACCTGTCACGTCACGTTTTGAGTCACGCACCTGTTTTCGTTAATCATGTCTGTAGTATTTAAGTTCATTGTTTTCAGTTTGTCTTTCTGGTGACATCCCCACGTTTATGCTTCTGCACACTCTCCACACCCTTATGATCCTTGCTGCTCTTTTTTTCATGCCGGTTCCATGCCAAGTAAGTTTTTGTTTATGAAGCCACACAGTTAGTGTTTTTTTGTTGTTCATAGTTTTTGCCTTTGTGCATGTGTTTGCTTTCATAGTTTGTTCTCCGCCATTGTGCGCGCCTTTTGTTTACTTCCTTGTTTTGTATTTATAGTGTTCGAATAAAAATGTATCTTAACTCCCGTCTCGCCCGAGCCAACTTCCCGTTGCCTTCGAGAAAAACTAAACCCCAGGACCAAGTCATGACAGAAAGGATATGTCAACATAATGGAAAACACTTAACCAATCAATGTAAACAAATATACATTCACAATATACAAATAACATATTTAAAATAAAGGTTAAAAAAATAAGTAATATGTAAGAAATGCTTAATAAAGTGTAACAAAATAGTGCAAAGTGTGAAAATGTAAACATGAGAAGTTTACTGCCAGGAAGATACAGCTGTGTAACATGTATTTGGTCTGTTATTCTTATTCACATAATGGAAAACACTTAATGTAAACAAATATACATTCACAATATACAAAAACATATTTAAAATAAAGGTTAAAAAATAAGTAATATGTAAGAAATGCTTAATAAAGTCTAACAAAATAGTGCAAAGTGTGAAAATGTAAACATGAGAAGTTTACTGCCAGGAAGATACAGCTGTGTAACATGTATTTGGTATGTTATTCTCATTCACATCATGGAAAACACTTAATGTAAACAAATATACATTCACAATATACGAATAACATATTTAAAATAAAGGTTAAAAAATAAGTTATATGTAAGAAATGCTTAATAAAGTGTAACAAAATAGTGCAAAGTGTGAAAATGTAAACATGAGAAGTTTACTGCCGGGAAGATACAGCTGTGTAACATGTATTTGGTCTGTTATTCTTATTCAAATAATGGAAAACACTTAATGTAAACAAATATACATTCACAATATACAAATAACATATTTAAAATAAAGGTTAAAAAATAAGTAATATGTAAGAAATGCTTAATAAAGTGTAACAAAATAGTGCAAAGTGTGAAAATGTAAACATGAGACGTTTACTGCCGGGAAGATACAGCTGTGTAACATGTATTTGGTCTGTTATTCTTATTCAAGTATGGAAAGAAATGTACAGTATGTCATGACTTGGTCCTGGGGTTTAGTTTTTCTAGAAGGCAACGGAAAGTTGGCTCGGGCGAGACGGGAATGTGAGAACATATTTATTTAAACTTATCAAAAAAAGTACAAACGAAAAGCGCGCACAGTGGCGGAGAAACAACTTGGCTATGAAAACAAATACTTGCACAAAGGCAGAAACTATGAACAACAACAAAAACACTAACTGTGGCATTAATAAACAAAACTTACTTGGCATGGACAAAAAGGAGCAGCGTGAACGATGGACATGAAAAAAGTGTCAGAAATGTGGGATGTCACCAGAAAGACAAACTGAAAACAATGAACTTAAATACTACAGACATGATTAACGAAAACAGGTGCGTGACTCAAAACGTGGAACAGGTGCGTGACGTGACAGGTGAAAACTAATGGGTTGCTATGGTGACAAACAAGAGTGCACAATGAGTCCAAACGTGGAACAGGTGAAACTAATGGGTAATCATGGAAACAAGACAAGGGAGTGAAAAGCCAGAAACTAAAGAGTCCAATAACTAAACAAAACATGATCACACAGACATGACACAGTACAGGCCAAAAGTTGAAACACACCTTCTCATTCAATGTGTTTTCTTTATTTTCATGACTATTTACATTGTAGATTGTCACATCAAAACTATGAATGAACACATGTGGAGTTATGTACGCAACAAAAAAAAGGTGTAATAACTGAAAACATGTTTTAAATTATATCCGTCCTATCCATTTTCTACCGCTTGTCCCCTTCTGGGTCGTGGGGGGTGCTGGAGCCTATCCCAGCTGCATTCGGGCAGAAGGCGGGGTGCACCCTGGACAAGTCACCACCTCATCACAGGGCCAACACAGATAGACAGACAACATTCACACTCACATTCACACACTAGGGCCCATTTAGTGTTGCCAATCAACCTATCCCCAGGTGCATGTTTTTGCAGGTGGGAGGGGCCTATCCCCAGGTGCATGTCTTTGCAGGTGGGAGGGGCCTATCCCCCAGGTGCGATGTAGGCGGAAAGGCGGTGTACATTTGCAAATACTGTGCAAAGAGCTACGTCAAAAAAATGCCACAAAGATAAAGCAGCATTTAGACAAATGACCAATAATATATCATTATTGGAATTCCCCATTCATTCCCATATATTCGATTTAATTCCCATTTATTCCCATATATTCCCATTTATTCCCATATATTCCCATTAATTCCCATTAATTCCCATATATTCCCATTAATTCCCATTTATTCCCATATATTCCCATTCATTCCCATATATTCCCATTCATTCCCATATATTCCCATTCATTCCCATATATTCCCATTAATTCCCATTAATTCCCATTCTTTCCCATATATTCCCATTCATTCCCATTAATTCCCATTAATTCCCATATATTCCCATTAATTCCCATATATTCCCATTAATTCCCATTCATTCCCATATATTCCCATTAATTCCCATTCATTCCCATATATTCCCATTAATTCCCATTCATTCCCATATATTCCCATTCATTCCCATGTATTCCCATTAATTCCCATTCATTCCCATATATTCCCATTAATTCCCATTAATTCCCATATATTCCCATTAATTCCCATATATTCCCATTAATTCCCATATATTCCCATTAATTCCCATTAATTCCCATTAATTCCCATATATTCCCATTAATTCCCATTCATTCCCATATATTCCCATTAATTCCCATGTATTCCCATTCATTCCCATATATTCCCATTAATTCCCATTCATTCCCATATATTCCCATTAATTCCCATTAATTCCCATTTATTCCCATATATTCCCATTCATTCCCATATATTCCCATTTATTCCCATATATTCCCATTAATTCCCATATATTCCCATTAATTCCCATATATTCCCATTAATTCCCATTCATTACCATATATTCCCATTAATTCCCATATATTCCCATTAATTCCCATATATTCCCATTAATTCCCATATATTCCCATTCATTCCCATATATTCCCATTAATTCCCATTAATTCCCATATATTCCCATTCATTCCCATATATTCCCTTTAATTCCCATTTATTCCCATATATTCCCATTAATTCCCATATATTCCCATTAATTCCCATTTATTCCCATATATTCCCATATATTCCCATTCATTCCCATATATTCCCTTTAATTCCCATTTATTCCCATATATTACCATTCATTCCCATATATTCCCTTTAATTCCCATTTATTCCCATATATTCCCATTAATTCCCATTTATTCCCATATATTCCCATTCATTCCCATATATTCCCTTTAATTCCCATTTATTCCCATATATTCCCATTAATCCCCATTAATCCCCATTAATTCCCATTAATTCCCATATATTCCCATATATTCTCTTTAATTCCCATTCATTCCAATATATTCCCTTTAATTCCCATTTATTCCCATTAATTCCCATTTATTCCCATATATTCCCATTAATTCCCATTCATTCCCATATATTCCCATTAATTCCCATTCATTTCCATTAATTCCCATTAATTCCCATTTATTCCCATTAATTCCCATTAATTCCCATATATTCCCATTAATTCCCATATATTCCCATTAATTCCCATTAATTCCCATATATCCCCATTAATTCCCATTTATTCCCATATATTCCCATTAATTCCCATATATTCCCATTAATTCCCATTCATTCCCATATATTCCCATTAATTCCCATATATTCCCATTAATTCCCATTTATTCCCATATATTCCCATTAATTCCCATATATTCCCATTAATTCCCATATATTCCCATATATTCCCATGGACGGTGTCCAACTTTGAATAATCAAAAAATGGTCAATATTTCCAAACTTCCCAAGCTCAACTTCCCGTGGTAAATTTCTGGAAAGTTTCCGGAAATTTACCAGGAAACTTTCCACCACTTTGCAACCCTAGTCACGGCAAAGTCCGCCTCAGTGGTACCGAGCTTGCCTTCACTCACGACACAAGCACTTTCGCCAAACTTACAAGTCTGCAGGCTGGAAAGCGTGTGTAACTTTAAAGTGCAAAGAAAATGACTAGGGCCTTAAGTGCACATGCTGTAGGATCAGCCACCACTTCATCCAAATCAAATCCACACGTGGAATGCATCAAGATTGGTAAATGACAAACTCCTGAAAGTCATTGCTGAGGAGTCCAGCAAATGCAATATTCATGACAGGAGTCTGAAATTAGAGCTAAATGTGAGACGTTATTCCGAGCGCTTGAGGCGAGTGGCAGTTACTGGCTATTCATAGAGGTTCCATTAAAAGACTGCATTCTCTTACAGTGTGGTAAAGGAAGCTCTGACGTCCAGAGAGTGAGTGAGTGAGTGAGGGTGGTGTTAAGTGATGCATTCCTGGACTGTGCGTTTATATAGTCACAGACACCAAGACCGCAGCACAGATTAGATTCCTGATGCTGCACGGTGATGTCTGTGTGTGTATAATAACCACATGAGGTGCAGTGGTGGTCAAAAGTGTACGTACACTTGTAAAGAACATCATGTCATGGCTCTTATTTTTTTGTGATTGGAGCACATACTTGTTGGTCAGTTTGCTTCTTTTATGAATTTATTATGGCTTTACTGAAAATGTGAGGGTCAAAAGTATACATACAGCAATGTTAATATTTGCTTACATGTCCCTTGGCAAGTTTACCTGCAATTGTCATGACTGGGTCCTGGGGTTTAGTTTTTCTAGAAGGCAACGGAAAGTTGGCTCGGGCGAGACGGCAATGAGAGTACATCATTTATTTTTTTACACTAATAAAGGACCAAAAAAAAGTACAAACGAAAAGCGCGCACAGTGGCGGAGAAACAACTTGGCTATGAAAACAAATACTTGCACAAAGGCAAAAACTATGGACAACAAAAAAAACACTAACTGTGGCAATAATAAACAAAACTTACTTGGCATGGACAAAAAGGAGCAGCGTGAACGATGGAGCATAAATGTGGGGATGTCACCAGAAAGACAAACTGAAAACAATGAACTTAAATACTACAGGCATGATTAACGAAAACAGGTGCGTGACTCAAAACGTGAAACAGGTGCGTGACGTGACAGGTGAAAACTAATGGGTTGCTATGGTGACAAACAAGAGTGCACAATGAGTCCAAACGTGGAACAGGTGAAACTAATGGGTAATCATGGAAACAAGACAAGGGAGTGAAAAGCCAGAAACTAAAGAGTCCGATAACTAAACAAAACATGACTAAAACAAAACATGATTACACAGACATGACATCCACAAGGGAATTTGTTCCAAAAACGTGGGAATTTTTCATGTGCAACGGTTCTAATCGGACCAAAAATGTGTGAGAATTGTGCATTTTTACAGCTTGTCCCTCATAATGTGTACAAAATAATAGGTGTATAAATGACACAATATGTTACTGCATAGACTAATTAGGAGTCTTTGTTTGTTTACTTACTACTAAAAGACAAGTTGTCTAGTATATTCACTATTTTATTTAAGAGACTTAGACAAACTTTATTGATCCACTGTCATGACTAGGTCCCGGGGTTTAGTTTTTCTAGAAGGCAACGGAAAGTTGGCTCGGGCGAGACGGCAATGAGAGTACATAATTTAATTTTTACACTAATAAAGGACCAAAAAAAAGTACAAACGAAAAGCGCGCACAGTGGCGGAGAAACAACTTGGCTATGAAAACAAATACTTGCACAAAGGCAAAAACTATGAACAACAAAAAAAACACTAACTGTGGCAATAATAAACAAATCTTACTTGGCATGGACAAAAAGGAGCAGCGTGAACGATGGAGCATAAATGTGGGGATGTCACCAGAAAGACAAACTGAAAACAATGAACTTAAATACTACAGGCATGATTAACGAAAACAGGTGCGTGACTCAAAACGTGAAACAGGTGCGTGACGTGACAGGTGAAAACTAATGGGTTGCTATGGTGACAAACAAGAGTGCACAATGAGTCCAAACGTGGAACAGGTGAAACTAATGGGGTAATCATGGAAACAAGACAAGGGAGTGAAAAGCCAGAAACTAAAGAGTCCGATAACTAAACTAAACATGACTAAAACAAAACATGATTACACAGACATGACATCCACAAGGGAATTTGTTCCAAAAACGTGGGAATTTTTCATGTACAACGGTTCTAATCGGACCAAAAATGTGTGAGAATTGTGCATTTTTACAGCTTGTCCCTCATAATGTGTACAAAATAATAGGTGTATAAATGACACAATATGTTACTGCATAGACTAATTAGGAGTCTTTGTTTGTTTACTTACTACTAAAAGACAAGTTGTCTAGTATGTTCACTATTTTATTTAAGAGACTTAGACAAACTTTATTGATCCACTGTCATGACTAGGTCCCGGGGTTTAGTTTTTCTAGAAGGCAACGGAAAGTTGGTTCGGGCGAGACGGCAATGAGAGTACATAATTTATTTTTTACACTAATAAAGGACCAAAAAAAAGTACAAACGAAAAGCGCGCACAGTGGCGGAGAAACAACTTGGCTATGAAAACAAATACTTGCACAAAGGCAAAAACTATGAACAACAAAAAAAACACTAACTGTGGCAATAATAAACAAAACTTACTTGGCATGGACAAAAAGGAGCAGCGTGAACGATGGAGCATAAATGTGGGGATGTCACCAGAAAGACAAACTGAAAACAATGAACTTAAATACTACAGGCATGATTAACGAAAACAGGTGCGCGACTCAAAACGTGAAACAGGTGCGTGACGTGACAGGTGAAAACTAATGGGTTGCTATGGTGACAAACAAGAGTGCACAATGAGTCCAAACGTGGAACAGGTGAAACTAATGGGGTAATCATGGAAACAAGACAAGGGAGTGAAAAGCCAGAAACTAAAGAGTCCGATAACTAAACAAAACATGACTAAAACAAAACATGATTACACAGACATGACATCCACAAGGGAATTTGTTCCAAAAACGTGGGAATTTTTCATGTACAACGGTTCTAATCGGACCAAAAATGTGTGAGAATTGTGCATTTTTACAGCTTGTCCCTCATAATGTGTACAAAATAATAGGTGTATAAATGACACAATATGTTACTGCATAGACTAATTAGGAGTCTTTGTTTGTTTACTTACTACTAAAAGACAAGTTGTCTAGTATATTCACTATTTTATTTAAGAGACTTAGACAAACTTTATTGATCCACTGTCATGACTAGGTCCCGGGGTTTAGTTTTTCTAGAAGGCAACGGAAAGTTGGCTCGGGCGAGACGGCAATGAGAGTACATCATTTATTTTTTACACTAATAAAGGACAAGTAAGTTTTGTTTATTATTGCCACAGTTAGTGTTTTTTTGTTGTTCATAGTTTTTGCCTTTGTGCAAGTATTTGTTTTCATAGCCAAGTTGTTTCTCCGCCACTGTGCGCGCTTTTCGTTTGTCCTTTTTTTTTGTCCTTTATTAGTGTAAAAAATAAATTATGTACTCTCATTGCCGTCTCGCCCGAGCCAACTTTCCGTTGCCTTCTAGAAAAACTAAACCCCGGGACCTAGTCATGACAGTGGATCAATAAAGTTTGTCTAAGTCTCTTAAATAAAATAGTGAATATACTAGACAACTTGTCTTTTAGTAGTAAGTAAACAAACAAAGACTCCTAATTAGTCTATGCAGTAACATATTGTGTCATTTATACACCTATTATTTTGTACACATTATGAGGGACAAGCTGTAAAAATGCACAATTCTCACACATTTTTGGTCCGATTAGAACCGTTGTACATGAAAAATTCCCACGTTTTTGGAACAAATTCCCTTGTGGATGTCATGTCTGTGTAATCATGTTTTGTTTTAGTCATGTTTTGTTTAGTTATCGGACTCTTTAGTTTCTGGCTTTTCACTCCCTTGTCTTGTTTCCATGATTACCCATTAGTTTCACCTGTTCCACGTTTGGACTCATTGTGCACTCTTGTCTGTCACCATAGCAACCCATTAGTTTTCACCTGTCACGTCACGCACATGTTCCACGTTTTGAGTCACGCACCTGTTTTCGTTAATCATGTCTGTAGTATTTAAGTTCATTGTTTTCAGTTTGTCTTTCTGGTGACATCCCCACATTTATGCTCCATCGTTCACGCTGCTCCTTTTTGTCCATGCCAAGTAAGTTTTGTTTATTATTGCCACAGTTAGTGTTTTTTTTGTTGTTCATAGTTTTTGCCTTTGTGCAAGTATTTGTTTTCATAGCCAAGTTGTTTCTCCGCCACTGTGCGCGCTTTTCGTTTTTTTTGTCCTTTATTAGTGTAAAAAATAAATGATGTACTCTCATTGCCGTCTCGCCCGAGCCAACTTTCCGTTGCCTTCTAGAAAAACTAAACCCCGGGACCTAGTCATGACAGTGGATCAAGAAAGTTTGTCTAAGTCTCTTAAATAAAATAGTGAACATACTAGACAACTTGTCTTTTAGTAGTAAGTAAACAAACAAAGACTCCTAATTAGTCTATGCAGTAACATATTGTGTCATTTATACACCTATTATTTTGTACACATTATGAGGGACAAGCTGTAAAAATGCACAATTCTCACACATTTTTGGTCCGATTAGAACCGTTGTACATGAAAAATTCCCACGTTTTTGGAACAAATTCCCTTGTGGATGTCATGTCTGTGTAATCATGTTTTGTTTTAGTCATGTTTTGTTTAGTTATTGGACTCTTTAGTTTCTGGCTTTTCACCCCCTTGTCTTGATTCCATGATTACCCCATTAGTTTCACCTGTTCCACGTTTGGACTCATTGTGCACTCTTGTTTGTCACCATAGCAACCCGTTAGTTTTCACCTGTCACGTCACGCACCTGTTCCACGTTTTGAGTCACGCACCTGTTTTCGTTAATCATGTCTGTAGTATGTAAGTTCATTGTTTTTCAGTTTGTCTTTCTGGTGACATCCCCACATTTATGCTCTGCACATTTCTGACTCTTTTTTTCATGTCCATCGTTCACGCTGCTCCTTTTTGTCCATGCCAAGTAAGTTTTGTTTATTATTGCCACAGTTAGTGTTTTTTTTGTTGTTCATAGTTTTTGCCTTTGTGCAAATATTTGTTTTCATAGCCAAGTTGATACTGTAGAAGTGAAAATAATATTGTAAATTATTATTATATTACTTATTAAAACTACTGTAATTACTACTACTGTTTTGATACACTATTCGTTATCGAGAGGTTTGTCGAGAATGGATGAATGGAATTTCAATTCATTTTAATTGAGTCTATGATAGTCTATAATCATGCATTTCAAGTGTAAAAAAACAACAACAAAGAGGTCTTTCATTAGCAGGAAACATGTAATAAAACCGGCCTCAATAACACCACGTGTTATTAAAAAAGGCTATTATAACGATGTAGTGTATTGAAGAAGTCGGACCAAAATGAGTGTAAGCACAACCTTCTAAGTCAGGGGTGCTCACACTTTTTCTGCAGGCGAGCTACTTTTCAATTGATCAAGTCGTGGGGATCTACCTCATTCATATATATAAATTATATTTACTTATTTATGAAATATATGTTTTTGTTAACAAGTTAAAGGTGTTTAATGATAATGCAAGCATGTTTAACACATATAGTTAATATTGTTAATACATTAAAGGTGTTTAATGATAATACAAGTATGTTTAATACATATAGTTAATATTGTTAACAAGTTAAAGGTGTTTAAAGATAATGCAAGCATGTTTAACACATATAGTTAATATTGTTAACAACTTAAAGGTGGTTAAAGACAATACAAGCATGTTTAACACATATAGTTAATATTGTTAACAAGTTAAAGGTGTTTAAAGATAATACAAGCATGTTTAACACTTTTAGTTAATATTGTTAACAACTTAAAGGTGGTTAAAGATAATACAAGCATGTTTAACACATATAGTTAATATTGTTAATACATTAAAGGTGTTTAATGATAATACAAGTATGTTTAATACATATAGTTAATATTGTTACAAGTTAAAGGTGGTTAAAGATAATACAAGCATGTTTAACACATATAGTTAATATTGTTAACAACTTAAAGGTGGTTAAAGATAAAACAAGCATGTTTAACGCATATAGTTAATATTGTTAACAACTTAAAGGTGGTTAAAGATAATACAAGCATGTTTAACACATATAGTTAATATTGTTAACAACTTAAAGGTGGTTAAAGATAATACAAGCATGTTTAACACTTTTAGTTAATATTGGTAATAAGTTAAAGGTGTTTAAAGATAATACAAGCATGTTTAACACATATAGTTAATATTGTTAACAAGTTAAAGGTGTTTAAAGATAATACAAGCATGTTTAACACATATAGTTAATATTGTTAATAAGTTAAAGGTGTTTAAAGATAATACAAGCATGTTTAACCCATATAGATTCCTTTCTTTCATGAAGACAAGAATATAAGTTGGTGTATTACCTGATTGTGATGACTTGCATTGATTGGAATCAGACAGTGGTGATGATAACGTCCGCATTTTCGAATGGAGGAGAAAAAAAAGTCCTCCTTTCTGTCCAATACCACATGAAAGTGGTTGGTTTTTGGCATCTTATTTGTCCAGCTTCCGTACTCCTTTGTATACACTTTACAAGAAATACATTGTCGGCAAACTCCGTAGCTTGCTAGCTTGTGCACGCCAGCTTTCTGAGACTCTTGTTTTGTTAGCGCAACTGTGCAACTGTGCAGTCGGTCTTTGGAGTTTTGACGACAGGTACGGCGCCAGAGTCTGTTGAAATAAAGTGTTTCTCGCCTTCCAGTCGGTCATTTTAATGAGCTGGCAGCAGCCGGCGTCATCTCAGAAGACCCTCGGGTGCCGTGAATGTCAATCAAGTGACGAAAGTGACGTCATAGTGAAGATTTATGATCGCTCATTTTTAGGACTATTTTTTTAATGCCTGGCTGGTGATCGACTGACACACCCTCCGAGATCGACCGGTAGATCGCGATCGACGTAATGAGCACCCCTGTTCTGAGCCCACATTGGATGTTGTGGTGCACGCTGCAGCTGCACAGAAGACTTCTAAAGAAAACCAGTAACATAGCAGAGAGAAGAGCAAGCCAAGAAACGGCAAACAGCAGCAAAGTCGGCCTGCCCTCCAATCCTCCCCTAGAGCCCAGATGTTGTAAAAAAATATCATTTATCAGCATTTCAAAGTATTTGTGCTGACAAGAAGAGTACATTACATTCTGGACCAGACTTCTGCAACAATTTTGCATTTGTCCTGTTCGTGAATGTGGAACAAGAGAAATAAGACAAACACGGAGCTCTGATCTAAAGAGGAAACAGGAACCAAGTCGTACGTAGGGTTGTACGGTATACCGGTACTAGTATAGTACCGTGATACTAATGAATCATATACCGCCTCTAAAAGTACTGTCTCCTTTTTTTAACCGGGCAGAGGAGCATGTTGGGCAGCGCACACGCACTGAGTACTTACAAGCAGATACAGTGTGTAGACAGAAAAGGGAGAATGGACGCATTTTTGGTGTAAAAAGTAAAGATAAAGGTGAAGTTATAACACTGAAACACCCTCAGGAAGAGCTGCTTTAACACATGGCTAGCTAGATAGCAGCTAATGTGTTTTGGCTACTTCTAAATCACTAATCATGGGCTCCATGGCGACAAGTAAAGTTTCTTACAAGTATCATTATCACTGGAGGACGAGGAATAGCGAAACATGCTTCACTACCAATCACGTTATAACTGTAGAATGACGGAGGGCGAGTTCTTGGTTTCTTATGTGGGTTTATTGTTAGGCAGTTTCATTAGCGTCCTCCCAGCGCGGCAACAACACACAACAACGTTTTTGTATACCGTAAAGCAGTTCGTCTGCCGTAAACAGCAATGTTGTGACACTCTTAAACAGGACAATACTGCCATCTAGTGCATTTGATGAAAGCACTTTTGTGCGTGCCACACAGCAATGCATCATCAGAGAGGGTGTTCAGCATGGTTAGAAAAATAGTGACAGAGAATAGAACAAGGATGGACAATTCAACCCTTAACTCAACAATGAGTAGATGAGTGTTATGTGTGTGTATATGTGTAAATAAATGAACACTGAAATTCAAGTATTTATTTTATATATATATATATATATATATATATATATATAAAATCCGGGAGGGTTGGCAAGTATGACCGTGACCTCTAAACCGAGGTACGTACCGAACCGAAATTTTTGTGTACCGTCACACCCCTACCAACAACAACATTAAAAATGGGATTTTCTGTGGCGTGTGGTTGTTCTTTGGCTTGTGCCGAGCAGTATTATCATTTTGGATTTTTGGTCATTATCATGCTGCTGGAAAAATATAAACATTAAATAATAATTAGTCCGGTTTGGTGGCTGCAGGATTAGGTCTCTGCTTTTTGCAGATGATGTGGTCCTGATGGCTTCATCCGGCCAGGATCTTCAGCTCTCACTGGATCGGTTCGCAGCCGAGTGTGAAGCGACTGGGATGAGAATCAGCACCTCCAAGTCCGAGTCCATGGTTCTTGCCCGGAAAAGGGTGGAATGCCGTCTTCGGGTTGGGGAGGAGATCTTGCCCCAAGTGGAGGAGTTCAAGTACCTCGGAGTCTTGTTCACGAGTGAGGGAAGAGTGGATGGTGAGATCGACAGGCGGATCGGTGCGGCGTCTTCAGTAATGCGGACGCTGTATCGATCCGTTGTGGTGAAGAAGGAGCTGAGCCGGAAGGCAAAGCTCTCAATTTACCGGTCGATCTACGTTCCCATCCTCACCTATGGTCATGAGCTTTGGGTTATGACCGAAAGGACAAGATCACGGGTACAAGCGGCCCAAATGAGTTTCCTCCGCCGGGTGGCGGGGCTCTCCCTTAGAGATAGGGTGAGAAGCTCTGTCATCCGGGGGAAGCTCAAAGTAAAGCCGCTGCTCCTCCACATTGAGAGGAGCCAGATGAGGTGGTTCGGGCATCTGGTCAGGATGCCACCCGATCGCCTCCCTCGAGAGGTGTTTAGGGCACGTCCGACCGGTAGGAGGCCACGGGGAAGACCCAGGACACGTTGGGAAGACTATGTCTCCCGGCTGGCCTGGGAACGCCTCGGGATCCCCCGGGAGGAGCTGGACGAAGTGGCTGGGGAGAGGGAAGTCTGGGCTTCCCTGCTTAGGCTGCTGCCCCCGCGACCCGACCTCGGATAAGCGGAAGAAGATGGATGGATGGATGGATAGTCCTAGTTTGAACATTTTAACACAGTCTATTCAATTGAATATAAGTTGAAAAGGATTTGTTGTATTCTCTTTTTATTTACCATTTACACAACCTGACAACTTCACCGCTTTTGGGCTTTGTATAAACATTGTACCGTACGGACACAAAACCGTACCATGGACTTAATGGCAAAGTCTGTGAGACCTCTTCCTCCGGAGTCGAGTCAACGTCTCCAAAGTTGGGAAGCGTACACGGCCGCCCTTTTCCTGTTTTTCCCTTCTTTTCCATTCCTCCTTAGCGCGTCTGGGGGAGGAACAGATATTCCAAGTGCAGGAAAGCCCTTGCCTTTTTTTTTGTTTTGTTACAAAGAGCGCTGGGACTGAGGCCGCCAGCACAGTTCTGGACTCCGGACCATGGCACTGATCCTGGTCAATTCATGCTGGCCCTGGCTTGAAAAGGATGCTCCACTTGAAGGAGGCTAATCCTGCATTGTCTTGTCTGTGCTGGGTGAAACTGTACACTACTTTCCCAAAATAGAATGGTTCTGCCTGTTTTCTATCAAAATAAAAGCTTGCACACTCCACCCAGAAAACCAGCAAAATACTTTGAGGGTTTTTAGCGGCGGCTCGTTCCATGGTGCTTTTTTTTTGACTCTCTGGAGTTGTCTCTGGCACATCTTTGGCATTCCGCACTCCCCCTCCTCACTTTGTCCCGGTCTCCCACTCAGACCACGGCTGGCTGGTCCAATGTGAGCAAGACTTCACCCTCAAAGACTGATGAGCGGGAAAGTGACATTGGCATTCCTAGACGTTACGAGGCGTCCAACAGAATACCAAACAGTGTCTCTGTGAACCCCTGCCCCCCATCCGGAGGACCCCATCAGGGAGGACAAAAGCAATAAATCAGTATGTCCTCTGAGACCATCAAAGAAGATCCGACTCCTCAAGTGTTCCATCAAAGAGACCCTGTGGGTTCATTTATACTAATGAGACAGATGTTGTTACCTTTAACCCGTTGGGTCAGCAACAGAGGTGGGTAGAGTAGCCAGAAATTGTACTCAAGTAACTTTTGAGATTTATTACTCAAGTAAAAGTAAGGAGTAGTCACCCAAATATTTACTTGAGTAAAAGTAAAAAGTATGTTGTGAAAAAACTACTCAAGTACTGAGTAACTCATGAGTAACCTGTTCGTTTAATGATGACGGCAACAAATAATGCACAAAAACATAACAATAGCAATGAGCAAATTCAGAGCCAGGAATATCTATTAAGCAACTATCCATCCATCCATCCATCCATCTTCTTCCGCTTATCCGAGGTCGGGTCGCGGGGGCAGCAGCCTAAGCAGGGAAGCCCAGACTTCCCTCTCCCCAGCCACTTCGTCCAGCTCCTCCCGGGGGATCCCGAGGCGTTCCCAGGCCAGCCGGGAGACATAGTCTTCCCAACATGTCCTGGGTCTTCCCCGCGGCCTCCTACCGGTCGGACGTGCCCTAAACACCTCCCTAGGGAGGCGTTCGGGTGGCATACTGACCAGATGCCCGAACCACCTCATCTGGCTCCTCTCCATGTGGAGGAGCAGCGGCTTTACTTTGAGCTCCTCCCGGATGGCAGAGCTTCTCACCCTATCTCTAAGGGAGAGCCCCGCCACCCGGCGGAGGAAACTCATTTCGGCCTCTTGTACCCGTGATCTTGTCCTTTCGGTCATAACCCAAAGCTCATGACCATAGGTGAGGATGGGAACGTAGATCGACCGGTAAATCGAGAGCTTTGCCTTCCGGCTCAGCTCCTTCTTCACCACAACGGATCGATACAGCGTCCGCATTACTGAAGATGCCGCACCGATCCGCCTGTCGATCTCACGATCCACTCTTCCCCCACTCGTGAACAAGACTCCGAGGTACTTGAACTCCTCCACTTGGGGCAAGATCTCCTCCCCTACCCGGAGTTGGCACTCCACCCTTTTCCGGGCGAGAACCATGGACTCGGACTTGGAGGTGCTGATTCTCATCCCAGTCGCTTCACACTCAGCTGCGAACCGATCCAGTGAGAGCTGAAGATCCTGGCCAGATGAAGCCATCAGGACCACATCATCTGCAAAAAGCAGAGACCTAATCCTGCAGCCACCAAACCGGATCCCCTCAACGCCTTGACTGCGCCTAGAAATTCTGTCCATAAAAGTTATGAACAGAATGGGTGACAAAGGGCAGCCTTGGCGGAGTCCAACCCTCACTGGAAACGTGTCCGACTTACTATCGGCAATGCGGACCAAGCTCTGGCACTGATCATACAGGGAGCGAACTGCCACAATCAGACAGTCCGATACCCCATACTCTCTGAGCACTCCCCACAGGACTTCCTGAGGGACACGGTCGAATGCCTTCTCCAAGTCTACAAAACACATGTAGACTGGTTGGGCAAACTCCCATGCACCCTCAAGGAACCTGCCGAGAGTATAGAGCTGGTCCACAGTTCCACGACCAGGACGAAAACCACACTGTTCCTCCTGAATCCAATGTGTAGCCTCCTCTCCAGTACACCTGAATAGACCTTACCGGGAAGGCTGAGGAGTGTGATCCCACGATAGTTAGAACACACCCTCCGGTTCCCCTTCTTAAAGAGAGGAACCACCACCCCGGTCTGCCAATCCAGTGGTACCGCCCCCGATGTCCACGCGATGCTGCAGAGTCTTAAGCAACTAAAACAATAATATATATTAAATAATAATACATTAACATTAAAAAAAATTAAGGCAAATTGAGCCACAATAACTTAACAGCATCATTGGCTCAGTAGGCAGAGATTACAAAGGAAAATAACAAGTTAGTCTTTACGCAAACCATAAACTGATAGGTGTGGGCTGCACCTGGGAACACACTGATTGGTGTTTCTATGTATGCGTGTGTGTGTGTGTGTGTGTGTGTGTGTGTGTGTGTGTGTGTGTGTGTGTGTGTGTGTGTGTGTGTGTGTGTGTGTGTGTGTGTGTGTGTGTGTGTGTGTGTGTCTATGAGGCTGCAGTGCGTTAATAAATGTCCCCACACGATGTACATTTGACAGTGATTCTAAGCAGGTAAGCTGATATCAGAAAATATCTACTAACGTTACTTACCGCCATGTGCTTCCTCAAATTTGACGTTGAGTTCATGTAAGCTTAAGCTTGTCAGTCATGTGACCGCCTGGCTCTGTTTGATTGGTGAAACGGAGTCAGACGTCACCAGTGACTGTATTTGATTGGTGAAACGCAGGCATGTGATAGATTCATTAAAACACTTATATAAGACTTTTAAAGCCATTTTGATAGTAGGCTAATATAGACACTTACGTCATGTGTTGCCTTCATTATAACACTTATATAAGACTTTTAAAGTCATTTTGATAGTAGGCTAATATAGACACTTACATCATGTGTTGCCTTCATTATAACACTTATATAAGACTTTTAAAGTCATTTTGATAGTAGGCTAATATAGCTAATACAGACACTTACATCATGTGTTGCCTTCATTATAATACTTATATAATAGACTTTTAAAGTCATTTTGATAGTAGGCTAATATAGACACTTACATCATGTGTTGTCTTCATTATAACACTTATATAAGACTTTTAAAGTCATTTTGATAGTAGGCTAATATAACTAATATAGACACTTACATCATGTGTTGTTTTCATTATAACACGTATATAAGACTTTTAAAGTCATTTTGATAGTAGGCTAATATAGACACTTACATCATGTGTTGCCTTCATTAAAACACTTATATAAGACTTTTAAAGTCATTTTGATAGTAGGCTAATATAGACACTTACATCATGTGTTGTTTTCATTATAACACTTATATAAGACTTTTAAAGTCATTTTGATAGTAGGCTAATATAGCTAATATAGACACTTACATCATGTGTTGTCTTCATTATAACACTTATATAAGACTTTTAAAGCCATTTTGATAGTAGGCTAATATAGACACTTACATCATGTATTGTCTTCATTATAACACTTATATAAGACTTTTAAAGTCATTTTGATAGTAGGCTAATATAGACACTTACATCATGTGTTGCCTTCATTATAACACTTATATAAGACTTTTAAAGTCATTTTGATAGTAGGCTAATACAGCTAATACAGACACTTACATCATGTGTTGCCTTCATTATAACACTCATATAATAGACTTTTAAAGTCATTTTGATAGTAGGCTAATATAGACACTTACATCATGTGTTGCCTTCATTATAAAACATATATAAGACTTTTAAAGTCATTTTGATAGTAGGCTTATATAGACACTTACATCATGTGTTGTCTTCATTATAACACTTATATAAGACTTTTCATTTTTTTGCAGCTCCAGACAGATTTTTATTCTTATTTTATGGCTCTTTCAACATTTTGGGTTGCCGACCGCTGCTTTAACCTTTAGGTCACAGGTGTCAAACCCACGGCCCGGGGGCCAGATGTGGCCCGCCACTTCATTTTATTTGGCCCTCAAAATCCTGGAAATAATTTGTATCAACAAAGTACTTCCACTTGTCTTACTAAATGTATTCTTTCTTTCTATTTTGGCAGTAAAAAAAAAATATATGTACTCCATGAAATTGCAAATTGTGTTAACTTAAATATTGTCTAATTATGCAAATATACATCAAACATTCAAACGATTTTTAAATTATAAATAAATACTAATAATAATGATTTCAAAGCAAGCTATCCATCAAATTGTGCAATGTAAAACAATGGAAATTGTGAAATTTTTCTGTAAATGAAAAAAAATTTACTTTTTACTGTAATGGTATTTTGGCATTTACAGTAATACACCGAAAAATCTACACTTGCTGACTTGTGGTAAAAAAAAATTTTTTTTAAAAACTGGCAGCTCAGGTGCCAACATTTTACTGTAAAAATGCACTTTATTTTTACAGTAAAAAAAACAAATGTACATTTCACAGTAAAATTCTGGCAACTGAATTAAAAAATTTTTTTACCATAAAAACAGCAGTACTGTTTTTCCATTTACAGTAATATATACTACATTTTAAGGTGAAATTATTGCAACTTACCATATTTTTTTTTTACATTTTAGTTTAAAACAAATCAAAGAAAATGCATAAACAAATGGTGTAATAATAGTATTCACTGTTAGAAGCGGCCCTCTGGGGCCAAACATAACTGCCATGTGGCCCTCAGTGAAAAAACGACTTTGACATTTCTGCTTCAGGTGATTCCGAGCACATACATCTTTGCAAAACAAACTGAAACAAAACTGATGTTGGAGAAAATAATGTACCGTCAATCCGCTTTGAGCCCTGAGGCTTATATAAAATGTGGCGGCTGATTTACGCATTTTTCTCCGCTAACAGCCATCATGCTCATTAAGTTGGTGATAAGTTGGAGATGCAACAAAATTAAGTACAATTTAAAAAAAAATATGTCCAAAAATTAAGTTGGGCAAAAATGAAAGAAGACAGTAAATTAAGTACACCACAATTAAATAAAATATATAAGTTAAAAAAATGTACTTAGATGCAATTTCCAATCATTGTTCCAAAATTGTGTGAACTTACATCTTTTTGGTAATAAATCAAAGATCAAACTAAATAAAAATGGTCCATTTTGCAAAGCGAAAGACACACATACTTGTGATATTTCATGTCCATGATAAAGAATGTGTAAAAGGAGACAATGATACAAGTTCAGCAGTGCAACATGTTCCCAACACAGTCCAGGCAGTGACCACAGAGTCCTGACATGCAGACATATTTTGACTTTATCAAACTTAGTCACACAAAATAAATCAACTTAATTTGCAATACAAAATTAAAAGTTCAATGAACTAAAAAAAGGAGTTTTTACAGTGTGAATGCCAACTTCACTATTGTCTGCTCAAACACTCACACATACTGTATGAAGCCTGCCAGCATGTGTGTGACAGAGGCTAAAGATACACTCCAGAACCCTGAAAGGACCTGGTCCTGACCAGACTATCAGTAACATGCTGGCGCTGATTCCTTTTTAACACTTTCAACTAGGGTTGTACGGTATACCGGTACCAGTAAAGTATCGCGGTACTATTGAATCAAAAACGGTACACTCTTAGAAATAAGGGTTCTTCTACAAGGGCTGAGGTTCTAACTGGAACCATTTGCTTCTGAAAAACCCTTTCCCGAAGAAAGGGTTTTTCAAGGGTTCTTGGTAACGCTAATGGTTCCAGTAAGAACCATTTTGATCCAGAGAACCCTTTAAAACCCCTTTTCTGAATAATTGGTTTTAAAAGGGTTCTCACTAACACTAAGAGTTCCAGTAAGAACTATTTTGATCCAGAGAACCGTTTTTGGAAGAAAGAGTTCTTCAGGGATTGTTGAAAGCATGGGTAAGATCCTGTGTCACCAGGGACATACTTCCTGATAACATTTGCCAATAATGGTGCCTATCTTTAAATAAATGTTTTTCTCATTAAAATGTTTGTTCAATGTCAACATGATAAATGACCACAATATAATATGAACTAAACTGATCTGTAGAATACAATATGGTTCTTTATAGAACCCTCAGAAGACAAGACGGTTATCGGTGAAAACCTTTGAAAAGGGATGTTTTTAGAACCCCCTGTGTCAGGTCTAGATGAAACCCTTGAAACATGAAAGAGTTCTTTGTGGAACTCCCTGTGTGGGTTCTAGATGAAACCCTTGAAATATGAAAGGGTTCTTAGTGGAACTCCCTGTGTGGGTTCTAGATGAAACCCTTGAAACATGAAAGGGTTCTTAGTGGAACTCCCTGCGTGGGTTCTAGATGAAAGTCTTGAAATACAAAAGGGTTCTTAGTGGAACTCCCTGTGTGGGTTCTAGATGAAACCCTTGAAATATGAAAGGGTTCTTAGTGGAACTCCCTGTGTGGGTTCGAGATGAAACCCTTGAAATACGAAAGGGTTCTTAGTGGAACTCCCTGCGTGGGTTCTAGATGAAAGTCTTGAAATACAAAAGGGTTCTTAGTGGAACTCCCTGTGTGGGTTCTAGATGAAACCCTTGAAATATGAAAGGGTTCTTAGTGGAACTCCCTGTGTGGGTTCTAGATGAAACCCTTGAAACATGAAAGGGTTCTTAGTGGAACTCCCTGCATGGGTTCTAGATGAAACCCTTGACAAACAAAAGGGTTCTTAGTGGAACTCCCTGTGTGGGTTCTAGATGAAACCCTTGAAATATGAAAGGGTTCTTAGTGGAACTCCCTGTGTGGGTTCGAGATGAAACCCTTGAAATACGAAAGGGTTCTTAGTGGAACTCCCTGCGTGGGTTCTAGATGAAAGTCTTGAAATACAAAAGGGTTCTTAGTGGAACTCCCTGTGTGGGTTCTAGATGAAACCCTTGAAATATGAAAGGGTTCTTAGTGGAACTCCCTGTGTGGGTTCTAGATGAAACCCTTGAAACATGAAAGGGTTCTTAGTGGAACTCCCTGCATGGGTTCTAGATGAAACCCTTGACAAACAAAAGGGTTCTTAGTGGAACTCCCTGTGTGGGTTCTAGATGAAACCCTTGAAATATGAAAGGGTTCTTAGTGGAACTCCCTGTTTGGGTTCTAGATGAAAGTCTTGAAATACAAAAGGGTTCTTAGTGGAACTCCCTGTGTGGGTTCTAGATGAAACCCTTGAAATACGAAAGGGTTCTTAGTGGAACTCCCTGTGTGGGTTCTAGATGAAACCCTTGAAATATGAAAGGGTTCTTAGTGGAACTCCCTGTGTGGGTTCTAGATGAAACCCTTGAAACATGAAAGGGTTCTTAGTGGAACTCCCTGCGTGGGTTCTTTGTAGAACCTCTCATGGGGGGTTCTGGGTGGAACCTTACACACACAGTTCTAGGTAGAACCCTCCAAAAGGGTTCCAGGTGGAACCTTTATAAAAAGGTTCTACCTGGAGCCAAAAAGGG
This sequence comes from Nerophis lumbriciformis, assembly GCF_033978685.3. NCBI lineage: Eukaryota > Metazoa > Chordata > Actinopteri > Syngnathiformes > Syngnathidae > Nerophis > Nerophis lumbriciformis. The sequence goes on along the minus strand of NC_084554.2, from coordinate 2,812,717 downwards.
TTCTCCTATGAGGACGAGCCGAAGAACCTTATATGGTTCTACTGAGCACTTTTATTTCTAAGAGTGTACTATACTCTGTTTGAAAAGTACCGGGTCTGTCTATCTGTGTTGACCCTGCGATGAGGTGGCGACTTGTCCAGGGTGTACCCCGCCTACCACCCAAATGCAGCTGGGATAGGCTCCAGCACCCCCCTTGCGAACCTCAAAGGGACAAGTCGTAGAACTGGATGGACGGATGGGTTCTCAATTTTTTTAATAGGCATGACATTTCTGGTTTCACGAGCAGAGGAGCATGTTCGGCAGCGCGCGCACACAGAGTACTTACAAGCAGACACAGTGTGTGGACAGAAAAGGGAGAACGGACGCATTTTGGTGTAAAAAGTAAAGATAAAGGTGAAGTTATAACACTGAAACACCCTCAGGAAGAGCTGCTTTAAGACATGGCTAGCTAGCTAGCTACTTCTAAATCACTAATCGTGGCCTCCATGGCGACAAATAAAGTAAGTTCCTTACAAGTATCATTATCACTGAAGGACGGGAAATAGCTAAACATGCTTCACTACACACCGTAGGAGGATACAATAGCTCACCGCTAACAAAAGCTAGCGTGCCTGAATGTAAACAAACGCCATGGGTGGATCTACACCTGACATCCACTGTAATGATACCAAGTACAAAAGCGTATCTAGTCGATACTACTATGATTACATCAATATTTTTTAGCATCACAAAATCTGTTTTCGTTTTTTTTAATTCATATTATGTTTATAAACTCAGTAAAAAAATTAGTACCTGTTTTTGTGTATTTGGGATCTCAACAAGTCCTGAAAATTGGCATTGTTGAGATACAAACCCCGTTTCCATATGAGTTGGGAAATTGAGTTAGATGTAGGGCTGCAGCTAACGATTATTTTTCTATCGATTAATCTATAGATTATTTTTTTCGATTAATCGGTTAATCTATAGATTATTTTTTCGATTAATCTATAGATTATTTTTCCTTTTACCGATTTTTTTTTTAATTTAAAATGAAGAGGAAAAAATAAATGTAGGCCAGTTTTTTCAAAAGGCATGGCTTTTATTTACAAAAAAAAAAAGTATGGCCACTCAGTCAATATTGACAACAACATGACAAAATATTCTGTAACAATGTAAACATTTAAAACTTTTAACATTTAACAAAATTAAAAGTAGCTTATTTGCTTTTTAATGTGCAAATATAAAAGTAAACATCCAGTGCAAATCTTAATATTCTGCAATAGTATAAGCATTTCAAAAGTAAAAGTATTGCTTATTTTGCTTTAAAATGTGCAAAAATAAAGATAAACATCCAATACAAAAAAGTGCAAAACGGAAATATTCTGTAACAAGTGTAAACATTTCAACAAAAGTAAAAGTATTGCTTATTTGCTAAAATGTGCAAAAATAAAGCTAAACATCCAATACAAAAAAGTGTACAGTGTAAACATTTCAACAAAAGTAAAAGTATTGCTTATTTTGCTTAATAACACAACAATGATAGTATGATTAAAGTGAAAGTTAATTGTTGGTTTGTACATAGTATATGTAACTGTTAATGTTGTAAAAGGTATTTGCACAACTAATTAACGTTAGCGTTTGTGACACGTCTTGTGCCGTGGGGTTCTTTCAGGACCGACAGACTGAACGCCAGACGGCTTTGCCAGGTTTACAATCTTTTCATTTTACACAAAGTCTTTTCTCTTCCAACTGCGCGGATCGCGCACCTGGGCACGATTGCGGCGTCGCTCCCGGCGCGCCCCGCCTCGCCGCTCGCTCGCCGCCGCCGCCTCTCCACAGCGTTAAAGAGGAGCGCGTCTTTGTAAACACTGAACAGGCACGCCAAACGCGCCTCTCAGAGCGAAACGGTGCTTTAGTTTATGAATTTACAACGCAGATACAAATGACACATTCATGTTTTTGTGTAATGATGACAACGTATACGCACGCGGACGATTGACTTGTTGATGGTGATGGCAAGAACGCTGTCGGGGGTTTTCTTTTCAAATGTTCGTTCATAGCCGTTGTGCTGCTATGATAGGCCATTTCCGCTCGACACAGTGTGCATACAACAACATTATTAGGCCGTTTATTGAAATACTCCCACACTTTTGACGACTTTTGGCGTGCTTTTTTTCCCCTCGCTCGCATCGTCTGCTTTGCGCTCCGCCATGACAGTAAAGTAGTGTGACGTAAATATGCGACGCGCCGATGCACAAAAACGGCGTCGACGTATTTACGTAACCGATGACGTCGACTATGTCGACGCGTCGTTTCAGCCTTAGTTAGATGTAAATATAAACGGAATACAATGATTTGCAAATCCTTTTCAACCCATATTCAGTTGAATATGCTACAAAGACAACATATTTGATGTTCAAACTCATAAACTTTATTTTTTTTTGGCAAATAATAATTAACTTAGAATTTCATGGCTGCAACACGTGACAAAATAGTTGGGAAAGGGCATGTTCACCACTGTGTTACATGGCCTTTCCTTTTAACAACACTCAGTAAACGATTGGGAACTGACGAAACTAATGGTTGAAGCTTTGAAAGTGGAAATATTTCCCATTCTTGTTTTATGTAGAGCTTCAGTCGTTCAACAGTCGTATTATACGCTTCATAATGCGCCACACATTTTCAATGGGAGACAGGTCTGGACTGCAGGCGGGCCAGGAAAGTAACCGCACTCTTTTTTTACGAAGCCACGCTGTTGTAACACATGCTGAATGTGGCTTGGCATTGTCTTGCTGAAATAAGCAGGGGCGTCCATATATATATATATATATATATATATATATATATATATATAGCTAGAATTCGCTGAAAGTCAAGTATTTCTATATATATATATATATCTTAACCACGCCCCCAACCACGCCCCCCGCCCCACCTCCCGAAATCGGAGGTCTCAAGGTTGGCAAGTATGGGTTAAGTCCTTGCAGTTTTGGCATTGATCAGATTTGGGAATAAATCCTGCTTCTGTCTGCAACCACTCTGGAAAAAAGACCAACTTAAAATACAAAAGTCAAAAGCAGTGAAGTTGTCACGTTGTGTAAATGGTAAATAAAAAGAGAATACAACAAATCCTTTTCAACTTATAGATAATAGACTGCAAAGACAAGATATTTCATGTTCACACTGAGAAACTTCATTTATTTTGCATGAACTTAGAATTGAATGGCAGCAACACATTGCAAAAAAAGGCATTTTTACCACTGTGTTACATGGCCTTTCCTTTTAACAACACTCAGTAAAGGTTTGGAAAAAATAACGTTTCTCAGTTCGAACATGAATTCAATTGAATATAAGTTGAAAGGGATTTGCAAATCATTGTATTCTGTTTTTATTTACCATTTACACAACTGCTTTTGGGGTTTGTACAATCATATCTGCGGTGGAACTCAAGTGATCTTGAGAGTGGAGTCGGAGTACTACGTTATATACGAGCGTTTTGAAGTACAACATTCCACAGTAGCTTTATGAGAGGCTCCGTAAAACTGACCATTTTAGGTGATAGCGTTTATAGTGTTGTAGTCAAGGCAGAATAAGTCACATGAACTACAACTTTAGGACCTATTTCAAAGCAGGGTCGACTACTTGGTTGAGGTGTTTGTGACTGACATTTTTGTAGGACGCTAAATTTGACAAACGACGACATAAAGTGGAGGCGACCCACGCGGGTGATTTGTGGATATTTTCTCCGCATATGCTTCTTCTATTGTTTGGCGAGCTCACACTCAGAGCTGTGACCGTGACGGGAGGGATTCATTTTCGCTGTCAAAATTGGATCTGGAAATGATCATTCACGCGTTCATTTCATCTCTTATTCCATCCATCTTCTTCCGCTTATCCGAGGTCGGGTCGCGGGGGCAGCAGCCTAAGCAGGGAAGCCCAGACTTCCCTCTCCCCAGCCACTTCGTCCAGCTCTTCCTGTGGGACCCCGAGGCGCTCCCAGGCCAGCCGGGAGACATAGTCTTCCCAACGTGTCCTGGGTCTTCCCCGCGGCCTCCTACCGGTCGGACGTGCCCTAAACACCTCCCTAGGGAGGCGTTCGGGTGGCATCCTGACCAGATGCCCGAACCACCTCATCTGGCTCCTCTCCATGTGGAGGAGCAGCGGCTTTACTTTGAGCTCCCCCCGAATGACAGAGCTTCTCACCCTATCTCTAAGGGAGAGCCCCGCCACTCGGCGGAGGAAACTCATTTGGGCCGCTTGTACCCGTGATCTTGTCCTTTCGGTCATGACCCAAAGCTCATGACCATAGGTGAGGATTGGAACGTAGATCGACCGGTAAATCGAGAGCTTTGCCTTCCGGCTCAGCTCCTTCTTCACCACAACGGATCGATACAGCGTCCGCATTACTGAAGACGCCGCACCGATCCGCCTGTCGATCTCACGATCCACTCTTCCCTCACTCGTGAACAAGACTCCGAGGTACTTGAACTCCTCCACTTGGGGCAAGATCTCCTCCCCAACCCGGAGATGGCACTCCACCCTTTTCCGGGAGAGAACCATGGACTCGGACTTGGAGGTGCTGATTCCCATCCCAGTCGCTTCACACTCGGCTGCGAACCGATCCAGTGAGAGCTGAAGATCCTGGCCAGATGAAGCCATCAGGACCACATCATCTGCAAATAGCAGTGACCTAATCCTGCAGCCACCAAACCAGATCCCCTCAACGCCCTGACTGCGCCTAGAAATTCTGTCCATAAAGGTTATGAACAGAATCGGTGACAAAGGGCAGCCTTGGCGGAGTCCAACCCTCACTGGAAACGTGTCCGCATTTTCTCCGCATATGCTTCTTCTATTGTTTGGCGAGCTCACACTCAGAGCTGTGACCGTGACGGGAGGGATTCATTTTTGCTGTCAAAATTGGATCTGGAAATGATCATTCACGCATTCATTTCATCTCTTATTCCATCCATCTTCTTCCGCTTATCCGAGGTCGGGTCGCGGGGGCAGCAGCCTAAGCAGGGAAGCCCAGACTTCCCTCTCCCCAGCCACTTCGTCCAGCTCTTCCTGTGGGACCCCGAGGCGTTCCCAGGCCAGCCGGGAGACATAGTCTTCCCAACGTGTCCTGGGTCTTCCCCGCGGCCTCCTACCGGTCGGACGTGCCCTAAACACCTCCCTAGGGAGGCGTTCGGGTGGCATCCTGACCAGATGCCCGAACCACCTCATCTGGCTCCTCTCCATGTGGAGGAGCAGCGGCTTTACTTTGAGCTCCCCCCGGATAACAGAGCTTCTCACCCTATCTCTAAGAGAGAGCCCCGCCACTCGGCGGAGGAAACTCATTTCGGCCGCTTGTACCCGTGATCTTGTCCTTTCGGTCATGACCCAAAGCTCATGACCATAGGTGAGGATGGGAACGTAGATCGACCGGTAAATTGAGAGCTTTGCCTTCCGGCTCAGCTCCTTCTTCACCACAACGGATCGATACAGCGTCCGCATTACTGAAGACGCCGCACCGATCCGCCTGTCGATCTCACGATCCACTCTTCCCCCACTCGTGAACAAGACTCCGAGGTACTTGAACTCCTCCACTTGGGGCAAGATCTCCTCCCCAACCCGGAGATGGCACTCCACCCTTTTCCGGGAGAGAACCATGGACTCGGACTTGGAGGTGCTGATTCTCATCCCAGTCGCTTCACACTCGGCTGCGAACCGATCCAGTGAGAGCTGAAGATCCTGGCCAGATGAAGCCATCAGGACCACATCATCTGCAAATAGCAGTGACCTAATCCTGCAGCCACCAAACCAGATCCCCTCAACGCCTTGACTGCGCCTAGAAATTCTGTCCATAAAGGTTATGAACAGAATCGGTGACAAAGGGCAGCCTTGGCGGAGTCCAACCCTCACTGGAAACGTGTCCGCATTTTCTCCGCATATGCTTCTTATATTGTTTGGCGAACTCACACTCAGAGCTGTGACCGTGACGGGAGGGATTCATTTTTGCTGTCAAAATTGGATCTGGAAATGATCATTCACGCGTTCATTTCATCTCTTATTCCATCCATCCATCCATCCATCCATCTTCTTCCGCTTATCCGAGGTCGGGTCGCGGGGGCAGCAGCTTAAGCAGGGAAGCCCAGACTTCCCTCTCCCCAGCCACTTCGTCCAGCTCTTCCTGTGGGACCCCGAGGCGTTCCCAGGCCAGCCGGGAGACATAGTCTTCCCAACGTGTCCTGAGACTCCGAGGTACTTGAACTCCACCCATTTGCAGGAAATGTAGTCTTGATTTTCAACATTTTCTTTCAAGGCTTGCATGTCTACATTAAAACATTCTTCTTCATACTGCATTAATATATGCTACTTTTAAACTTTCATGCAGAGAAGGAAATCACAACTAAAAAAAATCACTCATTTTTTCATACGGTGTTGATGTGGACATTTTTGCCTCGGCATTTTGATGGTGTGGACGTGTGGCACCGAATGGAGATAAGCGTCTCGACAGACGTCACAATTTTTGAACAATGATGACGAAAACTGTTTTCTCCGTCGTGTCCGTGTGTCGAAAATTGTTATGCGCTTATTTTTTTATTTGATTTTGTGCGTGGCATAGATTTGCTATGCGCAGAGGACGCTTAAACAGTGCGCAATTGCACAGGCAAGCACCTTAGAGGGAGCGTTGCTCGCACGGCTGCGCTAGCATCACAGCTAACGTTAGCCATGCCGCTACCTCTCTGCTGGGAGAGGACGTATACGTATGTGACGTATGACGTGACAGTATGTGACGTATGACGTAAGGCTGAAACGACGCGTCGAAGTAGTCGACGTCATCGGTTACGTAAATACGTCGACGACGTTTTTGTGCGTCGGCGCGTCGCATATTTACGTCACTCTACTTTACTGTCATGGCGGAGCGCAAAGCAGACGATGCGAGCGAGGGGAAAAAAGCACGCCAAAAGTCGTCAAAAGTGTGGGAGTATTTCAATAAACGGCCTAATAATGTTGTTGTATGCACACTGTGTCGAGCGGAAATGGCCTATCATAGCAGCACAACGGCTATGAACGAACATTTGAAAAGAAAACCCCCGACAGCGTTCTTGCCATCACCATCAACAAGTCAATCGTCCGCGTGCGTATACGTTGTCATCATTACACAAAAACATGAATGTGTCATTTGTATCTGCGTTGTAAATTCATAAACTAAAGCACCGTTTCGCTCTGAGAGGCGCGTTTGGCGTGCCTGTTCAGTGTTTACAAAGACGCGCTCCTCTTTAACGCTGTGGAGAGGCGGCGGCGGCGAGCGAGCGGCGAGGCGGGGCGCGCCGGGAGCGACGCCGCAATCGTGCACAGGTGCGCGATCCGCGCAGTTGGAAGAGAAAAGACTTTGTGTAAAATGAAAAGATTGTAAACCTGGCAAAGCCGTCTGGCGTTCAGTCTGTCGGTCCTGAAAGAACCCCACGGCACAAGACGTGTCACAAACGCTAACGTTAATTAGTTGTGCAAATACCTTTTACAACATTAACAGTTACATATACTATGTACAAACCAACAATTAACTTTCACTTTAATCATACTATCATTGTTGTGTTATTAAGCAAAATAAGCAATACTTTTACTTTTGTTGAAATGTTTACACTGTACACTTTTTTGTATTGGATGTTTAGCTTTATTTTTGCACATTTTAGCAAATAAGCAATACTTTTACTTTTGTTGAAATGTTTACACTTGTTACAGAATATTTCCGTTT
>NC_084554.2:2767500-2800000 GCF_033978685.3 Nerophis lumbriciformis | reverse complement strand
TAGTTGTGCAAATACCTTTTACAACATTAACAGTTACATATACGATGTACAAACCAACAATTAACTTTCACTTTAATCATACTATCATTGTTGTGTTATTAAGCAAAATAAGCAATACTTTTACTTTTGTTGAAATGTTTACACTGTACACTTTTTTGTATTGGATGTTTAGCTTTATTTTTGCACATTTTAGCAAATAGGCAATACTTTTACTTTTGTTGAAATGTTTACACTTGTTACAGAATATTTCCGTTTTGCACTTTTTTGTATTGGATGTTCATCTTTATTTTTGCACATTTTAAAGCAAAATAAGCAATACTTTTACTTTTGAAATGCTTATACTATTCCAGAATATTAAGATTTGCACTGGATGTTTACTTTTATATTTGCACATTAAAAAGCAAATAAGCTACTTTTAATTTTGTTAAATGTTAAAAGTTTTAAATGTTTACATTGTTACAGAATATTTTGTCATGTTGTTGTCAATGTTGACTCAGTGGCCATACTTTTTTTTTTTGTAAATAAAAGCCATGCCTTTTGAAAAAACTGGCCTACTTTTTTTTTTTCCTCTTCATTTTAAATAAAAAAAAAAAATCGGTAAAAGGAAAAATAATCTATAGATTAATCGAAAAAATAATCTATAGATTAACCGATTAATCGAAAAAATAATCGATAGATTAATCGATAGAAAAATAATCGTTAGCTGCAGCCCTGGATATAGACTATAAAATGAACTAGGAGTCGGGGAAGAAACCCACTGCTTTTTGAAAAGGAATCTCACACATGCCTGAGTCGCAACCTATTCAACAGTAGCCGACCTGTCATAAAGAATCTGGAACAACCACTGCGCAGAGTGTGCTCCTGCTCAACAAAAACAGTCACGTCAACGTTTGGTGTTAATCCGAAGAGGCCCAGCTGTGGCCACCTCTGCTTCCATGTGCAGAAAGCGGCACATTAATGACAAACAGATGCCTTTCATTAGGCCTGACACTTCGACTAGAAAGCGTTTATTTCCGCTACCACAAGAGACTGAGGAACAGAAAGAACTCGGCGGTCGTTTTCTCTCTTAGGAGTAACTGATAGCTTTTGCAAAACTGAACATTATATTCCAAGTTTGCAATTTTTCGGGAGCTTATTTGAAGAAAGGGACTGACTTACAGGCGTGTAATTACCGTATTTTCCGCACTATAAGGCGCACCTAAAAACCACAAATTTTCTCAAAAGCTGACAGTGCGCCTTATAACCCGGTGCGCTTTATATATGGATAAATATTAAGATTCATTTTCGTAAAGTTTCGGTCTCGCAACTTCGGTAAACAGCCGCCATCTTTTTTCCCGGTAGAACAGGAAGCGCTTCTTCTTCTACGCAAGCAACCGCCAAGGTAAGCACCCGCCCCCATAGAACAGGAAGCGCTTCTTCTTCTACTGTAAGCAACCACCCGCCCGCGTAGAAGAAGAAAAAGCGCGCGGATATTATCATTCCCTTTGTGTGTTTACATCTGTAAAGACCACAAAATGGCTCCTACAAAGCGACAGGGATCCGGTTCATGAAAAGACGCAATCTCTCCATCCGCACACGGATTACTATTTCACAGCAACTGCCTAAAGACTTTCAAGAAAAGCTGGCTACTTTCCGTGCATATTGTAAAAACAAGATAGCTGAAAAAAAGATCCGGCCAGAGAACATTATCAACATGGACGAGGTTCCACTGACTTTTGATATTCCTGTGAACCGCACTGTGGATACAACGGGAGCACGTACGGTGAATATTCGCACCACAGGGAATGAGAAGTCATCCTTCACTGTGGTTCTAGCTTGCCATGCTAATGGCCAGAAACTTCCACCCATGGTGATATTCAAAAGGAAGACCTTGCCAAAAGAGACCTTTCCAGCCGGCGTCATCATAAAAAGCTAACTCGAAGGGATGGATGAAGAAAAGATGAGCGAGTGGTTAAGGTAAGTTTAAGTTTACGCGAAGAGGCCGGGTGGCTTTTTTCACGCAGCTTCGTCCATGTTGATATACGACTCCATGCGCGCCCACATCACGCTGGTTTTAATATATTATTAAAGTTTGACTGACCTATCTGACTGTTTTTTTGACATTCCTTTAGCGCAGTTAGATGCGGCTTACAACACGGGGCGGCTAATAGGTGGACAAAGTTTTGAAATATGCCGTTCATTGAAGGCGCGGCTTATAACCCAGGGCGCCTTATGGTGCGGAAAATACGGTATGTAGCAAAGAATTTAAGTTATGTGTCCAAGTAGGGCTGGGCGATATATATGGAATATAGTGGATATATCGCGGGTTTGTCTCTGCGATATAGAAAATGACTATATCGTTATATTGGAGTATACGTTCTGTCGGAGGCAGATATTTACATATATCCGAATTTAAGTGTTACTTCTTTTATTTCCTAGTCATATTTGAAAACAGTTCGTGTTTTCCATTTGTTCTCTTTCTGTTTGTCCATCCATCCATCCATCTTCTTCCGCTTATCCGAGGTCGGGTCGCGGGGGCAGCAGCCTAAGCAGGGAAGCCCCGACTTCCCTCTCCCCAGCCACTTTGTCCAGCTCTTCCTGTGGGACCCCGAGGCGTTCCCAGGCCAGCCGGGAGACAGTCTTCCCAACGTGTCCTGGGTCTTCCCCGCGGCCTCCTACCGGTCGGACGTGCCCTAAACACCTCCCTAGGGAGGCGTTCGGGTGGCATCCTGACCAGATGCCCGAACCACCTCATCTGGCTCCTCTCGATGTGGAGGAGCAGCGGCTTTACTTTGAGCTCCTCCCGGATGGCAGAGCTTCTCACCCTATCTCTAAGGGAGAGCCCCGCCACCCGGCGGAGGAAACTCATTTCGGCCGCTTGTACCCGTGATCTTGTCCTTTCGGTCATAACCCAAAGCTCATGACCATAGGTGAGGATGGGAACGTAGATCGACCGGTAAATTGAGAGCTTTGCCTTCCGGCTCAGCTCCTTCTTCACCACAACGGATCGATACAGCGTCCGCATTACTGAAGACGCCGCACCGATCCGCCTGTCGATCTCACCATCCACTCTTCCCTCACTCGTGAACAAGACTCCGAGGTACTTGAACTCCTCCACTTGGGGCAAGATCTCCTCCCCAACCCGGAGATGGCACTCCACCCTTTTCCGGGCGAGAACCATGGACTCGGACTTGGAGGTGCTGATTCTCATCCCAGTCGCTTCACACTCGGCTGCGAACCGATCCAGTGAGAGCTGAAGATCCTGGCCAGATGAAGCCATCAGGACCACATCATCTGCAAAAAGCAGAGACCTAATCCTGCAGCCACCAAACCAGATCCCCTCAACGCCTTGACTGCGCCTAGAAATCTGTCCATAAAAGTTATGAACAGAATCGGTGACAAAGGGCAGCCTTGGCGGAGTCCAACCCTCACTGGAAACGTGTCCGACTTACTGCCGGCAATGCAGACCAAGCTCTGACACTGATCATACAGGGAGCGGACTGCCACAATCAGACAGTCCGACACCCCATACTCTCTGAGCACTCCCCACAGGACTTCCCGAGGGACACGGTCGAATGCCTTCTCCAAGTCTACAAAACACATTTAGACTGGTCGGGCAAACTCCCATGCACCCTCAAGGACCCTGCCGAGAGTATAGAGCTGGTCCACAGTTCCACGACCAGGACAAAAATCACACTGTTCCTCCTGAATCCGAGGTTCGACTATCCGGCGTAGCCTCCTCTCCAGTACACCTGAATAGACCTTACCGGGAAGGCTGAGTAGTGTGATCCCACGATAGTTAGAACACACCCTCCGGTTCCCCTTCTTAAAGAGAGGAACCACCACCCCGGTCTGCCAATCCAGTGGTACCGCCCCCGATGTCCACGCGATGCTGCAGAGTCTTTCTGTTTGTCTGCAAGTAAACTGTGTGTGTTAACCTTGAAGCTTTGGAATGTTAGAAAGAGCGATAATGGGCATTTGTTTTGGCTAGAGAGACATGACTGCCAGGGACTTAAGAGGGGAGAGGGTTTGGTCAGGGGGGGACAGACCATCTTAGCGGCGCAATTGAATGTTCTATGCTGGACTGGTCTCAATGTATATCCGCAAAGCTTTGCAAATATATTACAAAATACCTATTCTGTCTCTGGTGGTTTTTCAACTCAGCTTTAAGTGTCGTAAAGAGCTTGGGAGCGACTTGTGACTTGAATTCCCTGGGAGGAACAACTGGTCATCAAACGCAACAGTTGCTTTTAACTCCAGGCTTTTCTCACTCTTTCTCGTCGCACCTTCTTACATACGTCACATACGGTCGCGCGCGCAACGCCATACGCCCTGGCCGAGCAGAGAGGTAGCGGCCTGGGTAACGTTAGCTGTGATGCTAGCGGAAAAACGAGAGAAAGAAGGTGGGAATCTGGTAACAAATGAAGGAAGAAGAATGAATTCCCAAGAAAAACAGCAGGGGGGTCCATCGTCTGGCGGTGGTTTGGCTTCAAGCGGGAAGCCAACCGTAATATTTCAAGTATGCGGCAAAAGGGTTGCGACAAAAAGTAGCAGCACTGCTAATTCGTAGCATCCTTTGAAAAGTCACCCGCTAGAGCAGACCTGGGCAAATTAAGGCCCGGGGCCCACATGCGGCCCGTTGAGCTTTTCAATCTGGCCCGCCGGACATTCCCAAATAATTTTTTTTTAGATCTTTAAAGGGGAACATTATCACAATTTCCGAAGGGTTAAAACCATTAAAAATCAGTTCCCAGTGGCTTATTTTATTTTTCAAAGTTTTTTTCAAAATTTTACCCATCACGCAATATCCCTAAAAAAAGCTTCAAAGTGCCTGATTTTAACCATCGTTATAAACACCCGTCCATTTTCCTGTGACGTCACATAGTGAATACAAAACAAACATGGCGGAAAGAACAGCTAGCTATAGCGACATTAGCTCGGATTCAGACTCGGATTTCGGCGGCTTAAGCGATTCAACAGATTACGCATGTATTGAAACGGATGGTTGTAGTGTGGAGGCAGGTAGCGAAAACGAAATTGAAGAAGAAACTGAAGCTATTGAGCCATATCGGTTTGAACCGCATGCAAGCGAAACCCACGAAAACGACACGTGAGAAAGCCGAAACAACAAACACGCTCAGAGGAGATAATGTTTGAAGAAAGGTGACCGGTTTTTACAAAGATGTTGTGTTGAAGGGGGAATAGCAAGCTTCTTGTAGATTTTTGCTGGGGGTTGTCAATTTATGAAATGTAGGTCTAAGTAAGACCTACGGAGAGGTTTTTGTTTCATGTCTCTCCGACCTTCCCAGTGGGAGTTACAGGCAGTTTTGTCATTTTTTTCTCCCGAGGAGCAGTTTTTTCTCCGTTTTCTTCAAAAATTGCTGTAGAGCGCAATTTTTAAATTTGGGGTTAGGTTTTTTTTTTATTAGATCACAATTCTTGCCAGTCCTGATGTGTGCGTTCAGTTTGGTGAGTTTTGAAGCGTGTTAAGGGGGTCAAATTACAGCTCAAAGAGGCAAAAATGACTGTTTTTAGTACTTTTTTGTCTTGAAGGGGGAATTGCCAACTTCCTGTTGATTTCTGCCCGATGATATACAATTATGAAAACTAGGTCTAAGTCAGACCTACATAGAGGTTTCAGACTTCGGATTCAGACTCGGATTTCAGCGGCTTAAGCGATTCAACAGATTACGAATGTATTGAAACGGATGGTTGTAGTGTGGAGGCAGGTAGCAAAAACCAAATTGAAGAAGAAACTGAAGCTATTGAGCCATATCGGTTTGAACCGTTTGCAAGCGAAAAAGACGAAAACGACACGACAGCCAGCGACACGGGAGAAAGCGAGGACGAATTCGGCGATCGCCTTCTAACCAACGATTGGTATGTGTTTGTTTGGCATTAAAGGAAACTAACAACTATGAACTAGGTTTACAGCATATGAAATACATTTGGCAACAACATGCACTTTGAGAGTGCAGACAGCCCAATTTTCATGAATTAATATATTCTGTAGACATACCCTCATCCGCGCTCTTTTCCTGAAAGCTGATCTGTCCAGTTTTGGAGTTGATGTCAGCAGGCCAGGGAAGCTAGGGTCGATAGTCTGCGGGAACAAACTGCCGCCATTGCTTGCCGTGCTACCGAGGTCCTTTGTCCCTGAATTGCTCACACACTCCGGCAGATTCAATGGGGGTCTGGCGGCAGATTTCTTTGACTTTATGGTTGGAAATGCATCTGCTTTGAGTGTCGCAGGATATCCACACATTCTTGCCATCTCTGTCGTAGCATAGCGGTAAAGTGTGCGGAACAAACGTCCAATTTCTTGCCACTTTCGCATCTTTGGGCCACTGGTGCAATGGTTGGAATCTGCGCTTTTGGATGATATACCAGTTACTATGGTAATTTAATTAGTTACTATGGTAATCCAATTAGTTACTATGGTAATCTACGTCACAGCAGCTCAGACGAGGCACCAAGCAGTGTGGGCGGGAAGCGTTTCCACAGACGCGGAAGGAGATTTTCACAACAAAGTCCTAAAGCTTAGTGATGTATCACATATATCAGATTGTAGGTGGGGTTTATTTTAATACCCTTTGCGTTCATATTTCACTGTTTGTTGCATTTTTGTTGCGTTTCACCGGATTGTAAAATATGTCGATCGAAAGGGGGTGTGACATTCATATTTTGTCAATATTCAGTGTTTTATCGTTCGTAGAAAAATTGAAAATTCCATTACGTTTTTTAAGGCGGTCTGTTATATTGTTTTTAGCATTCAATCAGACATTATCGTGAGGTTTTGTATTTGTCAGGCTTGCCCCTGACAGTTTTGTTGTGTTTTAGTTTTTCCTCTGTGTGTAGTATTTCCTAGTAGTTCTGTTTCCTGTTTGTCTCCCTGAGTGCTGTGTCCCCTCAGCTGTGGCTGATTGGCACCTGGCCACACCTGGTGTCAATCAGCCAGCTGCCATTTATACCTGCCCTACCCTCCAGTCACGGCTGGATTATTGTAGTGTCTACCTGTCATTGTCATTGTCACTACTACCTTGTCTTAATACTTGTCGTTGTAGCTCTGTCTACTTTTGTTTCACTCTGCTCATGTCCTAGTTCCTTCGTGTCACAGTAAGTGTTTTTGTTTCTTGTCCACAGTTAGCCTCTGTGCTATTTTAGTTCATAGCCAAGTTTGTTCTCCGCCTTGTGCGCGCCTTTTGTTTGTTTTTTTTTTGCTATAGAATTAAATCGTGTTTTCTCGCTCAATGTCTGCCGTCATCTCTGCATCTTGGGGCTCGTCACCAACAAACTCTGACAGTATTAGTGTTCCTAAAAATAGATATACCGGCCCCCCAGACACATTTCTTTCTCTAAATGTGGCCCCCCGAGTCAAAATAATTGCCCGGGCCTGCGCTAGAGAATGAAGAGTGCTTGAAATACAATAATCCCGGACAGACTCTGCAATAAACTGGACACTCTTGGCCTCCCCCCTCTCACAAACGCCTGGATAAGGGACTTCCTAACGGACCGACCCCAGAATGTGAGACTTGGCCCGCACCTCTCATCCTCCCGCACGCTGAGCATCGGCTCCCCACAGGGCTGTGTGCTGAGCCCCCTCCTCTACTGCCTTTACACCCATGACTGCAGTCCGGCCCACAGTGACAAGTTTGCCGACGATACCACAGTGGTCGGGCTCATCTCCAGGGGTGACGAGGCTGCCTACAGAGAGGAGGTCCTGAAGCTGACGGCCTGGTCTTCGGAGAACAACCTCGCTCTCAACACCAGCAAGACCAGAGAGATCATCGTCGACTTCAGGAGGAGCAGCACCGACCCTGCCCCCCTCTACATCAACGGCAAGCGTGTAGAGAGGGTCCACACCTTCAGGTACCTTGGAGTCCACATCTCTAATGACTTCTCCTGGACAGTCAACACCACATCAATCATCAAGAAGGCTCAGCAGCGGCTACACTTCCTTAGAGTCCTCGGGAAGTACAACCTGAAGCCTGACCTGCTGCTGACCTTCTACCGCTCGTCCATCGAGAGCCTGCTGACCTACTGTATTACGGTATGGTACGGCAGCTGCACTGCAGCAGACAGGGAGAGGCTGCAAAGAGTGGTCAAGACGGCTCAGAAGATCATCGGCCGCCCTCTCCCCTCTCTGACGGACATCTACACCTCCCGCTGCCTCAACAGAGCCAGTGCCATCATCAAGGACAGCACCCACCCTGGCTCTGACCTGTTCCACCTGCTGCCCTCTGGGAAGCGCTACAGGTGCATTAAAACCAAAACAAACAGGCTAAAGAACAGCTTCTTCCCCAGGGCCATAACCATCCTGAACGGACTGCCCCATTGTCCCTCATAACTGCCTTCTCTTCGGTGCAATAACCCATTCCACCAACCACCCTGTTTTTGTTTTGTTTTTTCATGTATATATTCATTTCACACCATATTCATTGCACTTCTACATTTTTTAAATTTTTATATATTTGCACATTGTTTTTCTAGCATGCACACATCGCACTGTATGGAATGGCCTCAATCTCGTTACCTTGCGTAATGACAATAAAGCTGATTCTGATTCTGATTCTGATTCTGAAACTCTGAATGTCAACATCTCCGTTTGGTGCCACACCAACAAAATGCCCAAGCAACCATTTCCACATCAACACCGTATGTCAACAATAGAAGGAGATAACGTCCGCAGGAACCTACCACATAGCGAAGGACATACACTATTTGATTTCCTATTATGCAGCTCATTTTTATTTGACACTTATTGAAATATCTTGTGTGACATCATGCACAAAAGTGCACTTTATTTGTTTTAAACTATTGTAGTGGCGTTCTGTACAAAAAGTGCACTTTAATTGAGTGTTGTTTTGATATGTCATCTTAGTGACATCATGCACAAAAGTGCACTAATAGCTTGTTTTAACATGTCTAAACATGGACTAAACATATCTACATATATATGGTGTATCGCAGTGACGTGCAGTCACTAGAGGCAGGTGAGGCGGCGCCTCACCTGCCATCATGGAAAGAAAAAAAATGTAAAAAGAAAAAAAATAATAATTAAATTGTTATATGTATCCAGTGATTATACTATAAAGTTATTTTCCATTTAACTTCACCAGTTTTAGATTATTTTTATTCAAAATCGCTGAATTTTCACATTTGCCGTTCAAATACTGAGAAGAGACGGTGCGGTGATCAGCAGCCAGTTGAGGCACGTCACTCAGTGCCTCAACATGGATTCCGGACTCGGCTAACTGCTGGCCTGCTGTGCAGTGAGACCGTATTGCTATATGAACTATATTATACATTTCCATAGTTTAGTTAGCTGAGGTATATAATGTACAGTGTATTTTGTCAAAAACTGTATGTGTGTAAAGTATTTCTTGTGCTGAGCGATCATAAAACTGCTGCAAAAGACGCACTAGCTGAGGCTCCGGTAACCCCGCCTCCTGCACCCCCGCCGTAGAATTGTTATATCAACTAAAGCCCACACTTAAACTT
Organism: Nerophis lumbriciformis; assembly: GCF_033978685.3. NCBI lineage: Eukaryota > Metazoa > Chordata > Actinopteri > Syngnathiformes > Syngnathidae > Nerophis > Nerophis lumbriciformis. Next base: position 2,790,520 of record NC_084554.2, on the reverse strand, counting down.
TCCACGTGCAAGATTGAATCTATTTAAAAAAGTTATTTCATAAGAAGCCAAAAAGTGCACAAAAAAAATAATGTTCGTGTTGGAGGAGTTGTGACTGACTGCAGGGCCACAACATTAGGTACACCTGCAGACTGCAGGTGTATCTAATTCACAACTCCTCCAACACGAACATTATTGTTTTTGCACTTTTTGGCTTCTTATTAAATAACTTTTGTAACCTATTTTCATGGGCTTTCCTCTTTGTGATGTTAAGTTCCTGTTATGCGCTGTTATACAGTATATGCCTTGAGCTCTTATTTTGAAGGCGCCAAGAGCGGAAGTGATGACATGTTGTAGTGGAGCGGAGGTTTTTGAAAGAAGGTAAATAAAGTGGTCCTCGCGTAAACTGGAGCCTCCGTGTTTGTTATTTTGTAGTTTCATACAGTATAGGCGACATTTATAAACCCTCGGTTACACTTTTTTTAAATAGATTCAATCTTGCACGTGGAAAGTTGAAGTGAGGGCTTTAGTTGATATAACACACCCGTCAGGGGGTGCATTAATCCAACACAACAGCGGCGAATGGACTTAATTTATAAGTAAAGGTAAGACCATAATAACGTTTTTTTAATTAAATGTGCTTTTTTGTGTGCTACAGTTTGTATGTGTAAAGTTAAAGTTAAGTCCCCTTGATCACCCCCTGGGAGATGAGGGGAGCAGTGGGCAGCAGCGGCGCCGCGCCCGGGAATAATTTTTGGTGATTTAACCCCCAATTCCAACCCCTTGATGCTGAGTGCCAAGCAGGGAAGAATGCTGGTATGAGCTTTTTAAACATAACCCGTTAACTGCTGCCAATCAAATGGTGAATAAGATACTCTTTAGGGTTCGTATGTTTGTAAATCTGACTGTGATGAAGTCAGTGCCTCACCAGCCATCAACCTCACCGCACGTCACTGGTGTATCGTGACATGGACTAAACATATCCACATATACAGTGGGGCAAAAAAGTATTTAGTCAGCAACCGATTGTGCAAGTTCTCCCACTTAAAATGATGACAGAGGTCTGTAATTTTCATCATAGGTACACTTCAACTGTGAGAGACAGAATGTGAAAAAAAAATCCAGGAATTCACATTCTAGGAATTTTAAAGAATTTATTTGTAAATTATGGTGGAAAATAAGTATTTGGTCACTTCAAACAAGGAAGATCTCTGGCTCTCACAGACCTGTAACTTCTTCTTTAAGAAACTCTTCTGTCCTCCACTCGTTACCTGTATTAATGGCACCTGTTTGAACTCGTTATCTGTATAAAAAGACACCTGTCCACAGCCTCAAACAGTCAGACTCCAAACTCCACTATGGCCAAGACCAAAGAGCTGTCGAAGGACACCAGGAAAAGAATTGTAGACCTGCACCAGACTGAAGTTTGCCAGAGAGCACATGGATGATACAGCAAAGGATTGGGGGAATGTCATGTGGTCAGATGAAACCAAAATAGAACTTTTTGGTATAAACTCAACTCGTCGTGTTTGGAGGAAGAAGAATACTGAGTTGCATCCCAAGAACGCCATACCTACTGTGAAGCTTGGGGGTGGAAACATCATGCTTTGGGGTTGTTTTTCTGCTAAGGGGACAGGCCGACTGATCCGTGTTAAGGAAAGAATAAATGGGGCCGTGTATCGTGAGATTTTGAGCCAAAACCTCCTTCCATCAGTGAGAGCTTTGAAGATGAAACGTGGCTGGGTCTTCCAGCATGGCAATGATCCCAAACACACCGCCCGGGCAACGAGCATTTGAAAGTCCTGGAGTGGCCTAGCCAGTCTCCAGACCTCAACCCCATAGAAAATCTGTGGAGGGAGTTGAAAGTCCGTGTTGCTCGGCGACAGCCCCAAAACATCACTGCTCTCGAGAAGATCTGCATGGAGGAATGGGCCAAAATACCAGCTACTGTGTGTGCAAACCTGGTAAAGACCTATAGTAATCGTTTGACCTCTGTTATTGCCAACAAAGGTTATATTACAAAGTATTGAGTTTAGGGCTGCAGCTAACGATTATTTTTCTATCGATTAATCTATAGATTATTATTTTTCGATTAATCGGTTAATCTATAGATTATTTTTTCGATTAATCTATAGATTATTTTTCCTTTTACCGATTTTTTTTTTATTTAAAATGAAGAGGAAAAAATAAATGTAGGCCAGTTTTTTCAAAAGGCATGGCTTTTATTTACAAAAACAAAAGTATGGCCACTAGTCAGTCAACATTGACAACAACATGACAAAATATTCTGTAACAATGTAAACATTTAAAACTTTTAACATTTAACAAAATTAAAAGTAGCTTATTTGCTTTTTAATGTGCAAATATAAAAGTAAACATCCAGTGCAAATCTTAATATTCTGGAATAGTATAAGCATTTCAAAAGTAAAAGTATTGCTTATTTTGCTTTAAAATGTGCAAAAATAAAGATAAACATCCAATACAAAAAAGTGCAAAACGGAAATATTCTGTAACAAGTGTAAACATTTCAACAAAAGTAAAAGTATTGCTTATTTGCTAAAATGTGCAAAAATAAAGCTAAACATCCAATACAAAAAAGTGTACAGTGTAAACGTTTCAACAAAAGTAAAAGTATTGCTTATTTTGCTTAATAACACAACAATGATAGTATGATTAAAGTGAAAGTTAATTGTTGGTTTGTACATAGTATATGTAACTGTTAATGTTGTAAAAGGTATTTGCACAACTAATTAACGTTAGCGTTTGTGACACGTCTTGTGCCGTGGGGTTCTTTCAGGACCGACAGACTGAACGCCAGACGGCTTTGCCAGGTTTACAATCTTTTAATTTTACACAAAGTCTTTTCTCTTCCAACTGCGCGGATCGCGCACCTGGGCACGATTGCGGCGTCGCTCCCGGCGCGCCCCGCCTCGCCGCTCGCTCGCCGCCGCCGCCTCTCCACAGCGTTAAAGAGGAGCGCGTCTTTGTAAACACTGAACAGGCACGCCAAACGCGCCTCTCAGAGCGAAACGGTGCTTTAGTTTATGAATTTACAACGCAGATACAAATGACACATTCATGTTTTTGTGTAATAATGACAACGTATACGCACGCGGACGATTGACTTGTTGATGGTGATGGCAAGAACGCTGTCGGGGGGTTTTCTTTTCAAATGTTCGTTCATAGCCGTTGTGCTGCTATGATAGGCCATTTCCGCTCGACACAGTGTGCATACAACAACATTATTAGGCCGTTTATTGAAATACTCCCACACTTTTGACGACTTTTGGCGTGCTTTTTTCCCCTCGCTCGCATCGTCTGCTTTGCGCTCCGCCATGACAGTAAAGTACCGTATTTTCCGCACTATAAGGCGCACCGGATTATTAGCCGCACCTTCAATGAATTACATATTTCATAACTTTGTCCACCAATAAGCCGCCCCGGATTATAAGCCGCGCCTACGCTGCGCTAAAGGGAATGTCAAAAAAACAGTCAGATAGTTCAGTCAAACTTTAATAATATATTGAAAACCAGCGTTCTAACAACTCTGTCCCAAAATGTACGCAAATGTGCAATCACAAACATAGTAAAATTCAAAATGGTGTAGAGCAATAGCAACATAATGTTGCTCGAACGTTAATGTCACAACACACAAAATAAACATAGCGCTCACCTTCTGAAGTTATTCTTCATTCGTAAATCCTTCGAATTCTTCGTCTTCGGTGTCCGAATTGAAAAGTTGCGCAAGCGTGGTATCCAAAATGGCTGGTTCCGTCTCGTCGAAGTCATCGGAGTCAGTGTCGCTGTTGTTCTGTGAATCCTGCCTTCCGGAAAGCTCGGACCACAGTTGTGACCGAAATATCTGCCCAGGCATTTACGATCCACTGGCAAATGTTGGCGTATGTCGTCCGGCGCTGTCTGCCCGTCTTAGTGAAGGTGTGTTCGCCTTCGGAGCTGTGTGAAAAAGCCACCCGGCCTCTTCGCGTAAACTTCCCTTAACCACTCGCTCATCTTTTCTTCATCCATCCATCCCTTCGAGTTAGCTTTTATGATGACGCCGGCTGGAAAGGTCTCTTTTGGCAAGGTCTTCCTTTTGAATATCACCATGGGTGGAAGTTAGCATGGCAAGCTAGAACCACAGTGAAGGATGACTTCTCATTCCCTGTGGTGCGAATATTCACCGTACGTGCTCCCGTTCCACAGTGCGGTTCACAGGAATATCAGTTGCTGTGAAATACGGTAGTAATCCGTGTGCGGATGGAGAGATTGCGTCTTTTTATGAACCGGATCCTTGTCGCTTTGTAGGAGCCATTTTGTGGTCTTTACAGATGTAAACAGGAAATGAAACGTACGGTGATATCCGCGCGTTTTTTCTTCTTCTTCCGGGGGCGGGTAGAAGAAGAAGCGCTTCCTGTTCTATGGGGGCGGGTGCTTTCCTTGGCGGTTGCTTGCGTAGAAGAAGAAGCGCTTCCTGTTCTACCGGGAAAAAAGATGGCGGCTGTTTACCGAAGTTGCGAGATCGAAACTTTATGAAAATGAATCGTAATAAAGCGCACCGGGTTATAAGGCGCACTGTCAGCTTTTGAGAACATTTGTGGTTTTTAGGTGCGCCTTATAGTGCGGAAAATATGCGACGCGCCGACGCACAAAAACGGCGTCGACGTATTTACGTAACCGATGACGTCGACTACGTCGACGCGTCGTTTCAGCCTTAATTGAGTTGAATTTTTGTTATTGACCAAATACTTATTTTCCACCATAATTTACAAATAAATTATTTAAAAATCCTACAATGTGAATTCCTGGATTTTTTTTTCACATTCTGTCTCTCACAGTTGAAGTGTACCTATGATGAAAATTACAGACCTCTGTCATCATTTTAAGTGGGAGAACCTGCACAATTGGTGGCTGACTAAATACTTTTTTGCCCCACTGTACATGGTGTATCGTGACATGGCCTAAACATATCCACATATTAATAAAAGGCCACATGGCCCAGCCCTATGTCCAAATAAAAAGTGTGGATGTAAATGAACGACATCACAATCATTGACCACGGACTGAGACTCTGACCAGGACCAGGCAACCGTGGTCAAGATGGTGTGCTTGTTTAACTCTTTCAAGTCCTACTTGGGTGAGTCATCTTTCTTCTTCAATGTACAAGAAGTGTATTGTATGGGATGCGAGTGTCAAAAAGAGCCTTTCACAAAAAGGAAGAGAAGAGTGCTTGCATTGTTTCTTACGTCAGTGCTCCAAGCCATCCTGTGAACTTTTAACAATGTCTGCTTTTTCACCATGTTTCCATGTCAGTGAGCTACCAGTCATATCTCCAACCAGTCCTACAAACGCACCATTCAATGTGCCGTTGGTTAGGAATTCTATCGCTTGTCTTGACTTGATTGTTGATTATTTGCGTCAACAGAGTCAGAGCCTATTATTTTCCGGTCTAAGGAAGAACAACATGGCTTCAGCTCGCATGGAAACAGGAACATACTCCCATCTACCGTATTTTCTGGACCATAGGGCGCACCAGATTATAACATACAGTACTTGCCAACCCTCCCGGATTTTCCGGGAGACTCCCCGAAATTCAGCGCCTCTCCCGAAAACCTCCCGGGACAAATTTTCTCCCGAAAATCTCCCGAAATTCAGGCGGAGCTGGAGGCCACGCCCCCTCCAGCTCCATGCGGACCTGAGTGACGTGTTGACAGCCCACAATATAAACAGCTAATGATCAAGGGCGAGTTCTTGGTTTCTTATGTGGGTTTATTGTTAGGCAGTTTCATTAACGTCCTCCCAGCCCGGCAACAACACACAACAACAGCAGTCAAGTTTTCGTCTACCGTAAAGCAGTTGGTCTGCCGTAAACAGCAATGTTGTGACACTTTTAAACAGGACAATACTGCCATCTACTGTACATGCACATGTGACCCACCCATAATGTGTCACATTTTTGTGTTGATTTATTTATTTTATTTTGTGGTTTGAATTCGTTTTTGGAGCTGTCATTACACATTTATCAGTATTCACATTGGTCAGTAGGGGGCAGTAGGGCGTTTCTTCCCAATTGAATGCTATCACCTGCAGACCGGAAGTGTCCTGTCATTCTGATGAGCGCGACCAGTCTGTGAACAATTGAAACGTCCTGTGTGCTTTTTCCTCCTGTATATCATCTACACCTCCCGCTGCCTCAACAGAGCCAGTGCCATCATCAAGGACAGCACCCACCCTGGCTCTGACCTGTTCCACCTGCTGCCCTCTGGGAAGCGCTACAGGTGCATTAAAACCAAAACAAACAGGCTAAAGAACAGCTTCTTCCCCAGGGCCATAACCATCCTGAACGGACTGCCCCATTGTCCCTCATAACTGCCTTCTCTTCGGTGCAATAACCCATTCCACCAACCACCCTGTTTTTGTTTTGTCATGTATATATTCATTTCACACCATATTCATTGCACTTCTACATTTTTTAAATTTTTATTTATTTGCACATTGTTTTTCTAGCATGCACACATCGCACTGTATGGAATGGCCTCAATCTCGTTACCTTGCGTAATGACAATAAAGCTGATTCTGATTCTGATAACAGGTTAGTTTTGGTGAATCAACTCACTGAATAATATCCATGTGATCTTTATAAGTTTAAGTACACATTCTGATGGTGGAGCCTAACTCTAAAGTGTTTGTGTGTGTTGTAGTTTGTATTTGTGAATGAATCCAGTGCACAGCTGCAGTAATCAATACAAAAAGGCGACGTGAGTACGCAATGTTAACTTCTGGTCCTAATTCAGACTCCCAAATTAGAGCTCCCGCTTTCTTATTGATTTTATAATGTATATTTGTATAATGTGTGTGTTCTGAAATAGTGACAGAGAATAGAACGAGGATGGACAATTCAACCCTTAACTCAACAATGAGTAGATGAGTGTTATGTGTGTTTATATGTGTAAATAAATAACGACTGAAATTCAAGTATTTCTCTTATATATATATATATATATATATATATATATATATATATATATATATATATATATATATATATATATATATATACACACACACACACACACACACACACACACACACACACACACACAGGTAAAAGCCAGTAAATTAGAATATTTTGAAAAACTTGATTTATTTCAGTAATTGCATTCAAAAGGTGTAACTTGTACATTATATTTATTCATTGCACACAGACTGATGCATTCAAATGTTTATTTCATTTAATTTTGATGATTTGAAGTGGCAACAAATGAAAATCCAAAATTCCGTGTGTCACAAAATTAGAATATTACTTAAGGCTAATACAAAAAAGGGATTTTTAGAAATGTTGGCCAACTGAAAAGTATGAAAATGAAAAATATGAGCATGTACAATACTCAATACTTGGTTGGAGCTCCTTTTGCCTCAATTACTGCGTTAATGCGGCGTGGCATGGAGTCCATGAGTTTCTGGCACTGCTCAGGTGTTATGAGAGCCCAGGTTGCTCTGATAGTGGCCTTCAACTCTTCTGCGTTTTTGGGTCTGGCATTCTGCATCTTCCTTTTCACAATACCCCACAGATTTTGTATGGGGCTAAGGTCAGGGGAGTTGGCGGGCCAATTTAGAACAGAAATACCATGGTCCGTAAACCAGGCACGGGTAGATTTTGCGCTGTGTGCAGGCGCCAAGTCCTGTTGGAACTTGAAATCTCCATCTCCATAGAGCAGGTCAGCAGCAGGAAGCATGAAGTGCTCTAAAATTTGCTGGTAGACGGCTGCGTTGACCCTGGATCTCAGGAAACAGAGTGGACCGACACCAGCAGATGACATGGCACCCCAAACCATCACTGATGGTGGAAACTTTACACTAGACTTCAGGCAACGTGGATCCTGTGCCTCTCCTGTCTTCCTCCAGACTCTGGGACCTCGATTTCCAAAGGAAATGCAAAATTTGCATGGTTGGGTGATGGTTTGGGGTGCCATGTCATCTGCTGGTGTCGGTCCACTCTGTTTCCTGAGATCCAGGGTCAACGCAGCCGTCTACCAGCAAGTTTTAGAGCACTTCCTGCTTGCTGCTGCTGAGGCACTATGAAGGTCTGTCTGACAAGACCAAAACAAACAAAGCGTGCATTAACAGATGGATAAAAATTAGTAGCGAGTAGCGAGCTGAATATAGATAAAAGTAGCGGAGTAAAAGTAGCGTTTCTTCTCTATAAATATACTCAAGTAAAAGTAAAAGTATGTTGCATTAAAACTACTCTTAGAAGTACAATTTATCCCAAAAGTTACTCAAGTAGATGTAACGGAGTAAATGTAGCGTGTTACTACCCACCTCTGATCATATCAGTACAGTGTTTAACTTCTTTACTTAATCCATCCCATCATTTAATTCCACATCATTTTAGGTGTTTGCAATTTTACCAAATCCATCCATCCATCCATCCATCTTCTTCCGCTTATCCGAGGTCGGGTCGCGGGGGCAGCAGCCTAAGCAGGGAAGCCCAGACTTCCCTCTCCCCAGCCACTTCGTCCAGCTCCTCCCGGGGAATCCCGAGGCGTTCCCAGGCCAGCCGGGAGACATAGTCTTCCCAACGTGTCCTGGGTCTTCCTCGTGGCCTCCTACCGGTCAGACATGCCCTAAACACCTCCTTAGGGAGGCGCTCGGGTGGCATCCTGACCAGATGCCCGAGCCACCTCATCTGGCTCCTCTCGATGTGGAGGAGCAGCGGCTTTACTTTGAGCTCCCCCCGGATGGCAGAGCTTCTCACCCTATCTCTAAGGGAGAGCCCCGCCACCCGGCGGAGGAAACTCATTTCGGCCGCTTGTACCCGTGATCTTGTCCTTTCTGTCATAACCCAAAGCTCATGACCATAGGTGAGGATGGGAACGTAGATCGACCGGTAAATTGAGAGCTTTGCCTTCCGGCTCAGCTCCTTCTTCACCACAACGGATCGATACAGCGTCCGCATTACTGAAGACGCCGCACCGATCCGCCTGTCGATCTCACGATCCACTCTTCCCTCACTCGTGAACAAGACTCCGAGGTACTTGAACTCCTCCACTTGGGGCAAGATCTCCTCCCCAACCCGGAGATGGCACTCCACCCTTTTCCGGGCGAGAACCATGGACTCGGACTTGGAGGTGCTGATTCTCATCCCAGTCGCTTCACACTCAGCTGCGAACCGATCCAGTGAGAGCTGAAGATCCTGGCCAGATGAAGCCATCAGGACCAAATCATCTGCAAAAAGCAGAGACCTAATCCTGCAGCCACCAAACCGGATCCCCTCAACGCCTTGACTGCGCCTAGAAATTCTGTCCATAAAAGTTATGAACAGAATCGGTGACAAAGGGCAGCCTTGGCGGAGTCAATGATTTTACCAAATCATCGAACTTTTTGACTCAATAAATAAAGTGTTTGTATGTTCTCTATATCCAACATTATGTATCAGTCTAATTGATCTTTTTTGTAACACGGATAACGAATGTAGTTATTTCCCCAAATTTCTGCACAAGAACTCAGATATGGTAATACTATAGTAGCGAGCAGTAGAGAATGTGAAGTGATTGGTTAAACCAAATATTGTGTGTTTTTTTCTATATACAACAACCTATCTGGACTCGATAAGAGAATCGATAAGGAATCGGTTCGATAAGAGGATTCGATAATAGGCTCGAACTGGATAATTTCTTATCAAACATCATCCCTCGCCTTGTAGTCCGAAAAATACGGTAAAACAGATGAGTGTCCACTAAGGCTGAAACGACGCGTGTGCATGTAGCGTGCTTAGTCTGGAGGCTAAATACACACAGTGTGTTATGTAACTGTTGTTTAGTGTTGATATTCTTTGCTTAGTTTGATAAATGTTGGAGCAGTTTGCTTCATCAGGAGGGTGAAGTCGCTCAATTTAAAGTGTTGGATTTAACTGTGTTGGTGAGGGCGTAGAAAAAGGGGCATTTTTCTACCAGTAGACAGCGTTTAAGATTGAGTGTTTCACTGCTAAATTAATAATATATTTATATTGAATATGGATTTTAAATATGTATCTAAATAGGTGGTTAATTGGTTAGGTATTTATGTATTTGCATATTGGGTTTTCTGTTGCATTTATCTATTGTGTTTCTGGTGTTAAATGTATTTTATATGTATCTTGGTGCATTTATGTTGAGACAATTTATTTAAAATCTGTTTTAACTTAAAGGGAAAAGATGTGTCCATTTTCTTGCACTTGTTTAATGGTTAAGAGTTTGATAGCTAATTAATAGTTGTAAATTATGGGATTGATAATTGATTGATTTTTTACAGCATGTTAATCTTGTGGTGTTTTGTCCTTAAAGGTTTTTCACCTACTAAAGAAGCTAAAGGCTACTAAAGGCTACTAAAGACAGCTAATGACAGCTAAAGAAACTAAAGTCTATTAACACTGCTAAAGACTGCTAAAAAGACTAAAGAAGAAAAAAGAAGCTGTTTCTTGGTTGGAAAAACTGTTGCAAACTAAAGGAAAATAAAAGGAAAAAGTAACTACGGTCTGGTCTTTTGAGTGAAATCCAGAAGCCACATTCAGCATAGGTACATCCCTTCAAGTGTGGGATAAGCACAGCGAAAAAAGCAAAACACTTGACGGTTGTTGTATGCACACTGTGTCGAGCGGAAATGGCCTATCATAGCAGCACAACGGCTATGAAGGAACATTTGAAAAGAAAACACCCGACAGCGTTCTTGCCATCACCATCAACTAGTCAATCGTCCGCGTGAGTATACATTGTCATCATTACACAAAATCATGAATGTGTCATTTGTATCTGCGTTGTAAATTCATAAACTAAAACACTGTTTCGCTCTGAGAGGCGCGTTTGGCATGCCTGTTCAGTGTTTACAAAGACGCGCTCCTCTTTAACGCTAACGTTAATTAGTTGTGCAAATACCTTTTACAACATTAACAGTTACATATACTATGTACAAACCAACAATTAACTTTCACTTTAATCATACTATCATTGTTGTGTTATTAAGCAAAATAAGCAATACTTTTACTTTTGTTGAAATGTTTACACTGTTACAGAATATTTCGTTTTGCACTTTTTTGTATTGGATGTTTATCTTTATTTTTGCACATTTTAAAGCAAAATAAGCAATACTTTTACTTTAGAAATGCTTATACTATTGCAGAATATTAAGATTTGCACTGGATGTTTACTTTTATATTTGCACATTAAAAAGCAAATAAGCTACTTTTAATTTTGTTAAATGTTAAAAGTTTTAAATGTTTACATTGTTACAGAATATTTTGTCATGTTGTTGTCAATGTTGACTGAGTGGCCATACTTTTTTTTTTGTACATAAAAGTCATGCCTTTTGAAAAAACTGGCCAACATTTATTTTTTCATCTTCATTTTAAATAAAAAAAATAATCGGTAAAAGGAAAAATAATCTATAGATTAATCGAAAAAAATAATCTATAGATTAACCGATTAATCGAAAAAATAATCTATAGATTAATCGATAGAAAAATAATCGTTAGCTGCAGCCTTAGTGTCCACGGTCCACCCCTCTTTGCAAACAGCTTGATGATTGGACGCGCTGAAGGGAGTTACAGTATGTCTTGATAGTAAATAAGCCAACACTAATAAGGAACTTTGTCTACTCTTAAAAACAAGGTTTGGAAGTCAATCAAACATTTCCGTTCCTTCTCACAGACCAGCTCGTGACAACAAACACATTCTGCGACTATTTTCCCACCGACACAACACGTTTAGCTCCGTTTTCACAGCAGACCCTTGGAGGCAGAGGTCAGCTTTAACTACTCCTCGGAGGAGGCTTTGGAGGCTGCTTTTAGAAGCAAAAGACGTTCACACTAAATGTGGAGAGAAAGGGAGCGAGAAGCCGAAAGTGTTGGCGAACTTCCATTAAACCAATCCTACAGACACACCCTTAAAACTAATAATGTGTTACACTTTCTAAAGATTTGACAGGAAATTATAGAGGAACCCATTGAAGTCCACACCCCTTGAAATGGCTGACTCCCTTTGACATGAGCTGCTATTATAAAGAATAATAAGTGTACTAGTGGGTCGCCGGATAGTCGAACCTCGGATTCAGGAGGAACAGTGTGGTTTTCGTCCTGGTCGTGGAACTGTGGACCAGCTCTATACTCTGGGCAGGGTCCTTGAGGGTGCATGGGAGTTTGCCCAACCAGTCTACATGTGTTTTGTGGACTTGGAGAAGGCATTCGACCGTGTCCCTCGGGAAGTCCTGTGGGGAGTGCTCAGAGAGTACGAGGTATCGGACTGTCTGATTGTGGCAGTCCGCTCCCTGTATGATCAGTGTCAGAGCTTGGTCCGCATTGCCGGTAGTAAGTCGGACACGTTTCCAGTGAGGGTTGGACTCCGCCAAGGCTGCCCTTTGTCACCCATTCTGTTCATAACTTTTATGGACAGAATTTCTAGGCGCAGTCAAGGCGTTGAGGGGATCTGGTTTGGTGGCTGCAGGATTAGGTCTCTGCTTTTTGCAGATGATGTGGTCCTGATGGCTTCATCTGGCCAGGATCTTCAACTCTCACTGGATCGGTTCGCAGCTGAGTGTGAAGCGACTGGGATGAGAATCAGCACCTCCAAGTCCGAGTCCATGGTTCTCGCCCGGAAAAGGGTGGAGTGCCATGATCTTGCCCCAAGTGGAGGAGTTCAAGTACCTCGGAGTCTTGTTCACGAGTGAGGGAAGAGTGGATCGTGAGATCGACAGGCGGATCGGTGCGGCGTCTTCAGTAATGCGGACGCTGTATCGATCCGTTGTGGTGAAGAAGGAGCTGAGCCGGAAGGCAAAGCTCTCAATTTACCGGTCGATCTACGTTCCCATCCTCACCTATGGTCATGAGCTTTGGGTTATGACCGAAAGGACAAGATCACGGGTACAAGCGGCCGAAATGAGTTTCCTCCGCCGGGTGGCGAGGCTCTCCCTTAGAGATAGGGTGAGAAGCTCTGCCATCCGGGAGGAGCTCAAAGTAAAGCCGCTGCTCCTCCACATCGAGAGGAGCCAGATGAGGTGGTTCGGGCATCTGGTCAGGATGCCACCCGAACGCCTCCCTAGGGAGGTGTTCAAGGCATGTCCGACCGGTAGGAGGCCGCGGGGAAGACCCAGGACACGTTGGGAAGACTATGTCTCCCGGCTGGCCTGGGAACGCCTCGGGGTCCCCCGGGAGGAGCTGGATGAAGTGGCTGGGGAGAGGGAAGTCTGGGCTTCCCTGCTTAGGCTGCTGCCCCCGCGACCCGACCTCGGATAAGCGGAAGAAGATGGATGGATGGGATGGATAGTGGGTTCCCCTGACCACCACACACTGGCACGAGAGTCCGGTATTCAGGTTGGATCAAGTCCTTTATTTCCATCCACCAGTATGAATTGCTTTTCGGCAGTATATAGATAGGACTTTTCTCTCTCACTCCAACTCCAACACCCGTGTCTCGGACCGGCTGCTGCTAATAAGCATGGCAGGTGATTGAAAGATCAGCCCCAGCTGGGTAATCCAATCACCTGCCAGCTGTGCTTCGAGGCCGGTCCTTCCACACCCAGCTCCGCGGCAGGCCCGCAGACCACGCCCCCACTCCACAACGAGCAATAAAACATTTTTGAATTGACAGCTTACCCGACAAAGCTGCTCCTCTAATTTTCTAGTATGTCTTGATGGCAACACGATTTTCGTACATACGCAAACAAACAATTTAATGGGTTTATTTTGTTAGTTGCTGTGGTAGAATCCAAGTGAACACTGGCTTTAACAAAAGCTCACTTTTATTATATAAGAAAAAAATTAAATCTAATAAATAAATAAATATTGACTGTTACCCCCATAAAAAAATAAAATAAAATAAATAAATATTGACTGTTGTTACCCAAAGTATATTAAGTGGGATTTTTCAGAAAAACAACCTGTCTCTGTGATCACTATAGGTGTATAAATAAATGATTTATACACCTACGTTACTACAAGTGAGCAGATATGGAAATTAACCGGCAACAGTTAACGTTAGTTACTCACCGGCGTCACCGCCACTGTAACTGGGACTTGGGCAGCTGGCAGAAGAAGAGTGGCGTTCTTCGTCGTCTCTGCCGCTGCTTCAACACGTGTCGAAGACACGACACGGTTCTAGAACTTTCAGGTTATGCGCAGCCTGCACATGTTTCAACATGCTTGTTGTGCTCCCCCCCCCCTTACACGAGAGCAAAGCCTGGCAATAATTGCATATTGCTGCTTCCTCGTTTTTTTTGGTGAAATGAAGCCATGCCTTAGAGCGCTTTTTCCGGTCCATTTTGTTCCTGCTTCTCCTATCTGCGCCTAATGACTGAGCTACGTGACGTCATTTCTTGTGATGTCCCACAGGGCATTTCTTGTCGGGACGGGATTCGAATAAAGAATCAACTCTTTTTCTTTACTATAGTGGTCTCGATAACGGGTACCGGTTCTCAAAAAAGGATTAGAGTCCGAGGACTCGGTTCTTTTCTTATCGAACAACCAGGAAAACCGGGTTTGAGTATCATCCCTAGTTATAACACTGAAACGCCCTCAGGAAGAGGTACTTTAAGACATGGCTGGCTAGTTAGGGATGTCCCGATCCAGGTTTTTGCACTTCCGATCCGATACCGATATTGTTTTTGCATTTCCGATCCGATACCGATACTGACCGATACCGATACTGACCGATACTGGCCTATCCGAGCATGTATTAAAGTTTAAAGTTATTTAGCCTACTTAGTTGTCAGAATCATGTTGAAAAGGGTTTTAGTACTCTTGATAACAACTAGCCAGCTGAATTAGGGGAGTTTGAATAATACACAATGGTTGGTAACAAGAAACTGACCTGTTTATTCAAGGATAAACACAAAATAGACAAAATTATACATGACAAACAGAAATGGCATCATTGAAACTAGGGCTGGGCGATATGGCCTTTTTTTAATATTGCGATATTTTAAGGCCATATTGCGATACACGATATATATCTCGATATTTTGCCTTAGCCTTGAATGAACACTTGATGCATATAATCACAGCAGTATGATGATTCTATGTGTTTTGATTGATTGATTGAGACTTTTATTAGTAGGTTGCACAGTGAAGTACATATTCCGTACAATTGACCACTAAATGGTAACACCCCAATAAGTTTTTCCACTTGTTTAAGTCGGGGTCCACTTAAATTGATTCATGATACAGATATATACTATCAGATATATACTATCATCATAATACAGTCATCACACAAGATAATCACATTGAATTATTTACATTATTTATAATCCAGGGTGTGGAGGGGGGCGCCGGATGTAAGTGTCAAAAAGACAGCCAAAAGAGTTTGATATGAGAATAAATCTAAAGTTAAAATATAGGGTAGAAATGCACCCATTTGCAGGAAATGTAGTCTTGATTTTCAAAATGTTCTTTCAAGGCTTGCATGTCTACATTAAAACATTCTTCTTCATACTGCATTAATATATGCTACTTTTAAACTTTCATGCAGAGAAGGAAATCACAACTAAAAAAAATCACTAGTTTTTTCATACGGTGTTGATGTGGAAATTTTTGCCTCAGCATTTTGATGGTGTGGACGTGTGGCACCGAATGGAGATAAGCTTCTCGACAGACGTCACAATATTTGAACAATGATGACGAAAACTGTTTTCTCTGTCGCGTCCGTGTGTCGAAGATTGTTATGCGCTTATTTTTTTATTTGATTTTGTGCGTGGCATAGATTTGCTATGCGCAGAGGACGCTTAAACAGTGCGCAATTGCACAGGCGAGCACCTTAGAGGGAGCGTTGCTCGCACGGCTGCGCTAGCATCACAGCTAACGTTAGCCATGCTGCCACCTCTCTGCTCGGGGAGGACGTATACGTATGACGTGACAGTATGTGACGTGTGTAAGAAGGTGCGCTTGCTGTCTGTGAGAGGGAGACACAGGAAAGAGTGAGAAGAGCCTGTCGTGTAATGCCAGCAGCTAAAAGCAACTGCGTGAGAATCCACAGACCTGTGGATGTGTTGAAGGTGTGCTGGAAAATGCGGAACGGAATTTATAGGGAGCAGCAGAAAAGTGGAATGTATTATTTAAATCGGTGCGTTGGAAAACACGGACCGGAGGGTTTTTTTAAACTGGATCTGGATCGGCATTTTCCCATGCCTTGCCGATACGCAATTTTTGGCAAATATCGGCAGCCGATCCGATCCAAATATCGGATCGGGACATCCCTACACCGAGTGCATACCTCAGCCCTGGCTGACAGGTGCCATGTTGCACATAAGGTGAATCAAGGTGCAATCCCAGCTGTTCCCTGGGGGCTTCAGGTCACGTCCATTTAGCTGACGGCTTCTCCCCACCTTCTTTAAGATATCCCCGACCCCCACCGTCCTCCTCAATTACCCTTCCTCACCACCCTCCATTTCTCAATCCGCCGTCGCCACGTTCCCGCTGTCCTTGCCTCTCATCCCGCATCCATTTCCTTGATTAAACTGCCGCCTATTCTCCCGGTGCACGCCCGCCATTTCCACAACAGCGTTTGCTTGGCGTGCCGTACGCGACAAACGAAGACTTCCCAGGACAAGCCGAAGGATTGAGCTCATTCGATGCAACGTTACGATCACTTAGCAGCATCCGACCTTGTAAAGTAACCCCTGTATAATTTGGAGCGAAGAGTGAAGCTCACAATAGTCCAGAGACCAAAACAATGACAGATAACTAGTCTGTTGTTGTCACAACTGTGCTCGCAGCTTTATTGCTGCCATCGTCCTGGATTATTTTCAGTCATGTGGGCTTATTTCTATAAATGGTGAATGGGTTATACTTGTATAGCACGTTTCTACCTTCAAGGTACTCAAAGCGCTTTGACACTATTACCACATTCACACACTGCAAGGCGCTAACCACGACCCATCAGGAGCAAGGGTGAAGTGTCTTGCTAAAGGACACAACGGGGTTGGTAGAAGCTGGGGATTGAACCAGGAACCCTCGGGTCGCCGGCATGGCCACTACGAGGTGAAACTATTTATAACCAGCATGTATTAAAAAGGATCATAGTTTGATTTTCAACATTTAAAACTCTTCTCTTGCGGTCAAATTAAAGTAAAGCTAAAGTAGCAATGATAGTCACACACACACTCGGTGTGGTGAAATTATTCTCTGCATTTGACCCATCACCCTTGTTCACCCTGTCGGAGGCAGATATTTACATATATCCGAATTTAAGTTGTACTTCCTCCATTTCTTTGTCATATTTGAAAACAGCTCGTGTTTTCCATTTCTTCTCTTGATGCTCTGTCAGCGAGTATACTGTGTGTGTTAACCTTGAGTTCTTTGGAATGTGTTTTGACTAGCATTTGTTTTGTCTACAGAGATGGGACGAGAGAGAGGGCGGTGGGATCGGGAAGACAGACCATTTTGGGAGGCGCAATAGAATGTTCTAGGGTTAGACTGGTCTCAATCAATGTATATTGGCAAAGCTTTGAGAATATACAACAAAATACCTATTCTGTCTCTGGTGGTTTTTCAACTCAGCTTTAAGTGTCGGAAAGAACTTGGGAGCGAATTGTGACTTGAATTCCCTGGGAGGAACAACTGGTCCAAAACGCAACAACCCCCTGGGAGGTGAGGGGAGCAGTGAGCAGCAGCGGTGGCCGCGCCCGGGAATCATTTTTGGTGATTTAACCCCCAATTCCAACCCTTGATGCGGAGTGCCAAGCAGGGAGGTAATGGCTCCCATTTTTATAGTCTTTGGTATGACTCGGCCGGGGTTTGAACTCACGACGTACCCATCTCAGGGCGGACACTCTAACCACTAGGCCACTGAGTAGGTATAATAAAGATACAAAAAATGAAAATAAAGATGTAATTGTGGTTCTTTGGCATACTTGCCAACCTTGAGACCTCCGATTTCGGGAGGTGGGGGGTGGGGGGCGTGGTTAAGAGGGGAGGAGTATATTTACAGCTAGAATTCACCAACTCGAGTATTTCATATATATACATATATATATATATATATATATATACATATATAAATTGGGGCGGCATGGCGTAGTGGGTAGAGCAACCGTGCCAGAAACCTGAGGGTTGCAGGTTCGCTCCCCGCCTCTTACCATCCAAAAATCGCTGCCGTTGTGTCCTTGGGCGGGACACTTCACCCTTTTCCCCCGGTGCCACTCACACCGGTGAATTGAATGAGGTGGTGGTCGGAGGGGCCGTTGGCGCAAATTGCAGCCACGCTTCCGTCAGTCTACCCCAGGGCAGCTGTGGCTATGAAAGTAGCTTACCACCACCAGGTGTGAATGATTGATGGGTTCTACATGTAAAGCGACTTTGGGTACTTAGAAAAGCGCTATATAAATCCCAGTTATTATTATTATTATTATTATAAATATATATATATATATATATATATATGTATGAAATACTTGACTTTCAGTGAATTCTAGCTATATATATATGTATTTATTTATTGTATTATATATATAAATAAAATAAATACTTGAATTTCAGTGTTCATTTATTTATACATATACACATACATAGCACTCATCTACTCATTGTTGTACTTGAAAGTACTATTTTCCATAACAATTTAGCCCCCTCCACAATATTAACCCGACGTTAAAACAGAACTAGCTATTTATTGATTAGCGATTGCCGAATCATGTAGCATTAGCTTAATGCTAAAAAGCCAGGTTACTATCACATTCTGTAACAGACAAATAATTTAATGTAGGCTAACGTTACCTCTGTCTTTTCTCGTTTCTCCTCCTCTTCTTTTCTCTTTTTTCTTCCCTGGGCACCTGACAGTTTTGGCCGTTTTGACATCTTGTGTTGATTTTTTGATGTGGTGACGTCCAAAAAGAGTCATGATACGAGAAGGGAGGGGGGGGTGTAATGTTGTAACAAATAATATTTCTATTAAATAGGCTTTACTTTGCATTTTAATTAATGTGGGATTATTTTTTGTATTTAGAAATAATAGTACCAACTTTTTTTTTTCTTTTTTTTCTCCAACATTTGTGGCACTGGCGTGGCGCCCCCTGATGGACGGCGCCCTTAGCATTTGCCTATATGGCCTATGCCACGGGCCGGCCCTGAATGGCACCTATCAAATACACAGTAATGAAAACACAGTTGTTCTACTAACTGTACTGTGTGTTATGAGAGTAGAGTATGTGTGTGTGTGGCCCTTTAATAGGTGACAGCATGTGAGGTGAGTGACGTCAGTGAGTGTGTGGGCGAGAGAAGAGAGGGAGCGGTAGCGTGAGTGCGGGGAGGGACTAGTTGGTTTTGTGTTGGATTGGCTGTGTGCAAGCAATCAATAAAGCAAGATTTGCAACTAATCGCTGGACTCATCATTCACCCTAAAGTCGTCCGCTGTGGAGACCCGGGTGTTGCCCCGAGCATACATCGGCCCTGGAGAAGTGTCTCCCCTGCGCTCTTCGACTACGGTCTCGTTCTTCTGCTTCGTCTCCTTGTGTGCGCACACTGGACTCAGGTCCGCATGGAGCTGGAGGGGGCGTGGCCTCCAGCTCCGGCTGAATTCCGGGAGAAAATTTCTTCCGGGAGGTTTTCGGGAGAGGCGCTGAATTTCGGGAGTCTCCTGGTAAATCCGGGAGGGTTGGCAAGTATGTTCTTTGGTTTTTACAGACCATCTTCAAACCTCTTTCTGACCGTCTCGTCAGAATGCGCTGTTTCTGTCTTATCTACGTGCCTCCACTTTGACTGCGACGGACAGATATACCATACTCCCCGGACCGTAGGGCGCACCGGGTTATAAGACGCACCGCCGATGAGCGGGTCTAGTCAGATCTATTTTCAGGCAAAAGGCGCATTAAAAGGAGTCATATTATTAGGGCCCGCATGGCCCATTGCAAAAGGACTCCCGAAGGGAGTCCTTATGCAATGGGACATAAGGACCTATTGAATTTGTAAGGTTTTATTCTTTATTATTATTATACCGGCCGCCTCTTTGAGCTGTAATTTGACCCACTTAACATGCTTCAAAACTCACCATATTTGACGCACACATCAGGGCTGGCGAAAATTGCCGTTTGATAAAAAAACCAAACCCCAAAAATCAAAATTGCGCTCTAGCACCCCCTAGGAAAAAAAAAACTAGACTGCCTGTAACTCCCACTAGGAAGGTCGGAGAGACATAAAACAAAAACCTCTATGTAGGTCTGACTTAGACCTAAATTTCATTAATGGTACATTCTCGGGCAAAAATCAACAGGAAGTTGGCAATTCCCCCTTTAAGACAAAAAAGTACTAAAAACAGTCACTTTTGCCTCTTTGAGCTGTAATTTGACCCCCTTAACATGCTTCAAAACTCACCAAACTGAACACACACATCAGGACTGGCAAAAATTGCCATCTAATAAAAAAACCGAACCCCAAATCTCAAAATTGCGCTCTAGCGCAATTTTTTAATGAAACGCACAAAAAAATGCTCCTCGGATGAAAAAACTGACAAAACTGCCTATAACTCTCACTGGGAAGGTCGGAGTTTTTCCTTGCCCTTATGTGGGCTTTGTACCGAGGATGTCGTTGTGGCTTGTGCAGCCCTTTGAGACACTTGTGATTTAGGGCTATATAAATAAAGATTGATTGATTGATTGATTGAAACAAAAACCTCTATGTAGGTCTCACTTAGACCTACATTTCATAAATTGACAACCCCCAGCAAAAATTAACAGGAAGTTTGCTATTCCCCCTTCAAAACAAATTTTTGGTAAAAACCGGTCACCTTCCTTTAAAAACTATCTCCTCTGAGCGCGTTTCTCGTTTCGGCTTCAAACTAACACAGGAGAGAGATTGAACCCTTGTGTATAAAACTACAGAAGCGCATTTTTCTAACTGCTCCAGTTTTGATTTTATGAGCCTTCAAAGAACCGCTGCGCTGATGCTGCTGCGCTGCTGTTTTTTTAAGATGGCTGCTTAAAAGCAGGAAGCACCAACATGCCCACACAATGCAGACAAGGTAGGTACACTAGACATAAGTCTTGGGACACTTCAGACTAAAAGTAGACAAAAGTATTGGGAGACTTATGACTATCACTGGACAAAAGTATTGGGACATTTAGGACTAGCACCTGCCAAATATGCGGGCCCGACCAATGCTGCTTGCAGCTTTAATTATGATTATTTTCTAAATGTGAAAGACTTCCTTGTGGTCTACATAACATGTGATGGTGATTTTTTGCTAAAAACATTGCATAGATGATGTTTTACACATCATCTTCAACTCACTTTCTGACAGTCTCTTCAGGATGCGCCGTTTTGTGGGCGGTCTTATCTACGTGCCTCTACTTCTCTTTCTCTTTGTTGTAGCAATGTAGCGTGCAAGGACGGGAGTGGAAGAAGTGTCAAAAGATGGCGCTAACTGTTTTAATGACATTCAGACTTTACTTCAATCAATAACGGAAATGTGTCCCATGAAAAACCGTCTGACTGGAACTCTCTAATAACTAAAGTCCCTTGGGTGAATAATGTCAACTCACTACACCGGTATGTTTTAGTGCTTTCATGGCGAGTTCACTGCCAGATATAAGTAAGAACTTTACACTACTTTATATTAGAAATGGCAACAGTGGAGGATGAATGTCCCATAACAAGAAGATAGAGAAAAAGAAGAAGCTTATCGACTACAAAGGCGGACATGCACAAATTTTCAGGACTTATGCAGATCCCAAATACAGATCAGCAGGTATCAGAAGGTAAGAAAAGTTCCTTTTGCATAATATTGCGAAACAAAACACCAGATAATATGTCTTACCTTATACACACATCATAATAATACTAAAATGTTTAATGCGCCGACAATCCATCAAGCGGTGTGGCTTCATAGCTTACCGAAGTCCTACTAAAAACATTTTTGACATATTTTTGAGCGCCGTGTGTAATGTTCTATATTCTCAATGGAAAATTTAAAGTTTTAGTGTGGTTTACTGCCATCATATTGCAGTCCACACGTATCTCTTATGTGTGACTGCCATCTACTGGTCGCACTTATCATTACACCACGTACCAAATAAAATAGCTGTGGCGGTAATCCTAGAACCCGTTGGTGGACACCGGCGGTGAGGGATGCCGTCAAGCTGAAGAAGGAGTCCTATCGGGTTCTTTTGGCTCATAGGACTCCTGAGACAGCGGACAGGTACCGATAGGCCAAGCGGTGTGCGGCTTCAGCGGTCGCAGAGGCAAAAACTCGGACATGGGAGGAGTTCGGGGAAGCCATGGAAAGCGACTTCCGGACGGCTTCGAAGCAATTCTGGACCACCATCCGCCGCCTCAGGAAAGGGAAGCAGTGCACTATCAACACCGTGTATGGCGAGGATGGTGTTCTGCTGACCTCGACTGCGGATGTTGTGGATCGGTGGAGGGAATACTTCGAAGACCTCCTCAATCCCACCAACACGTCTTCCTATGAGGAAGCAGTGCCTGGGGAGTCTGTGGTGGGCTCTCCTATTTCTGGGGCTGAGGTTGCTGAGGTAGTTAAAAAGCTCCTCGGTGGCAAGGCCCCGGGGGTGGATGAGATCCGCCCGGAGTTCCTTAAGGCTCTGGATGCTGTGGGGCTGTCTTGGTTGACAAGACTCTGCAGCATCGCGTGGACATCGGGGGCGGTACCTCTGGATTGGCAGAACCGGGGTGGTGGTTCCTCTCTTTAAGAAGGGGAACCGGAGGGTGTGTTCTAACTATCGTGGGATCACACTCCTCTGCCTTCCCGGTAAGGTCTATTCGGGTGTACTGGAGAGGAGGCTACGCCGGATAGTCGAACCTCGGATTCAGGAGGAACAGTGTGGTTTTCGTCCTGGTCGTGGAACTGTGGACCAGCTCTATACTCTCGGCAGGGTCCTTGAGGGTGCATGGGAGTTTGCCCAACCAGTCTACATGTGCTTTGTGGACTTGGTGAAGGCATTCGACCGTGTCCCTCGGGAAGTCCTGTAGAGAGTGCTCAGGGAGTATGGGGTATCGGACTGTCTGATTGTGGCAGTCCGCTCCCTGTATGCTCAGTGCCAGAGCTTGGTCCGCATTGCGGCAGTAAGT
>NC_084554.2:2757500-2762500 GCF_033978685.3 Nerophis lumbriciformis | reverse complement strand
TGTGAAAAGGAAGATGCAGAATGCCAGACCCAAAAACGCAGAAGAGTTGAAGGCCACTATCAGAGCAACCTGGGCTCTCATAACACCTGAGCAGTGCCAGAAACTCATCGACTCCATGCCACGCCGCATTAACGCAGTAATTGAGGCAAAAGGAGCTCCAACCAAGTATTGAGTATTGTACATGCTCATATTTTTCATTTTCATACTTTTCAGTTGGCCAACATTTCTAAAAATCCCTTTTTTGTATTAGCCTTAAGTAATATTCTAATTTTGTGACACACGGAATTTAGGATTTTCATTTGTTGCCACTTCAAATCATCAAAATTAAATGAAATAAACATTTGAATGCATCAGTCTGTGTGCAATGAATAAATATAACGTACAAGTTACACCTTTTGAATGCAATTACTGAAATAAATCAAGTTTTTCAAAATATTCTAATTTACTGGCTTTTACCTGTATTAGGTATAGTTGTAAGTAAAAAAAAAAAAAAAAGGTGAAAGACAAAGCTATTCGGGTTCTTGTGAGTATATACACTTCACTGCCGATGTGGGGGGGCGCCACCTAAAATCTTGCCTAGGGCGCCAGATTGGTTAGGGCCGGGCCTGGATAAAATAATATAATTTTTTTTTACTTTCAAAACGACTTTAGATGAACAATATCAATAAATAGTGGGGTTAGTACTAAGTAGAAATACACTTCCAAGTTATGACACAGAAATTAAAAAAACATGTCTAAATGAAAGCAATTTTTAAGACAAATCCAAGACTTTTTCTAAATAGTTTACCTTTCCGCTGTGATGTTTTATTGCTGTCCCAAGAAGATCCTGTGAAGTAGCGGCGGCAACTCGCTGCCTTGCTGGCACCGCACCACTTTCCTCCGGAGGGGGAAAAAAAAAAGGTCACCGCAGACTTCCACGGCAGCTCATTACATCCAGCGTGAATAAATGTTAGTAAAAACAACGAGTGAAATAATATCCAGTGAGTTGTTTGTGTGGGACAAGATCACACGAAGAACCTCCTCCGTACAAGTCCGACGCTCCGCTGCTCATTAAATGACATGACAGGAGAAATGTTTCAAGGGCTTATTTCCTCTTGTCGAGTTTCAAAATAAAACTAAAGCGACTATTTGCATTTGAGATTTTACAGAATTATCTCATATTAGTGTTATATTTTGTCGTAATTTATGACTATTTTAAAACAAATACAGACAATTTAGTCTTTTTTGGTCCAACTATGTAAGATTATTTTATGCACTCGCTTTTATTTTTAATGGAATGCCATCCCTGTTCCGCTTTTACATGACTTGACAGTGGCTGGGCAGTCAGCATGGGCTACGTCACTCTCCTATAAAGGATGGAAACATTTGAAATAACGTTGATTCGCTTTTTTTTTTTAGTCATGTTTTAACCCTGTAAGACCCCTTGTTGTAAAATTACAACGTTACCTTAAACCATCCTAAAAAACAATCTGTTATATATATATATATATATATATATATATATATTTTTTTTTTTTTTTTTTTACCACATTTACATAGTCCATACTTGCCAACCCTCCCGAATTTTCCGGGAGACTCCCGAAATTCAGCGCCTCTCCCGAAATCCTCCCGGGACAAATATTCTCAGCCGGAGCGACTAAATAAAGAACTAAATCATCCAGACTAGAGATAAATTGTATTATTATGTTTATCTTACCTAAAAATAAATATATTTATTAATTTAAAAAAAAATTTAAAAAAAATAAATACATTTTTACTATATTTTGCTAAAAACATCAAAATTAATTGTATTTTTATTTTTATTTTTTTCAGACTCCTTATTACATCCAGCCATAGAATTATACATTAAAATAAACATATTTGAAATAATTAATTTTTAATTATCATAATAATTCATTTAAAATGACCATATTTAATTATTAAAATAATTGCTTGTTTATCAACAACTTTAGCATTTTATTCATGACATTTTGAAGCTCTCAGAAGCCAAGTTATGTTATATTCCTTAAGATTTATTTATGCAAGTTTGAAGTATCAATTATCCAAACACAGTTTTGTTTGCATATTTTCAGGATGTATATATATATATATGTATATATATATATATATATATATATATATATATATATATATATATATATATATATATATATATATATATATATATATATATGTATATATATATATATATATATATATATATATATATATATATATATATATATATATATATATATATATATATATATGTATGTGTGGGGAAAAAATCACAAGACTATTTCATCTCTACAGGCCTGTTTCATGAGGGGGGGTACCCTCAATCATCAGGAGATTTTAATGGGAGCATTTGCATACCATGGTTTATATAGGGCACAGAGTGGGTGGGTACAGGCTGGCCTAGGGGCGTGGTGATTGGCTCATGTGTTACCTAGGAGGTGTTTCCGTCTATGGCGGCATGTTGTTACAATTTCGCTGCGCTTGTTGAGGGATGACAGGTCTGGACGGTAAATAATAAACAGTTTCTCTTTCAAGCATAGGTTGCATCTTTTATTACCACTATTGTAAGGTGTGCTGGATGCAAGAATTTGCCATGTTATTGAATATTCAACATTATTGTCTTTGAGGTCCCAAATGTGTTTGCTGAGTTCTGTGGTATTCCGCAGGTTTTTGTTCCTGAAAGAAGCCTTGTGATTGTTCCATCTGGTTTTGAATTCTCCCTCGGTTAATCCTACATATGTGTCGGATGTGTTAATGTCCTTGCGTATTACCTTAGATTGGTAGACAACTGATGTTTGTAAGCACCCCCCGTTGAGAGGGCAATCAGGTTTCTTTCGACAATTACATCCTTTGTTGGTTTTGGAGTCGTTCTGTCTGAGGGCCGACGGCTCATTTGCAATTGTTTTGTTGTGGTTTGAGATGATTTGTCGTATATTGTTCATGCAGCTGTAGCTCAATTTAATGTTGTTCTTGTTGAATACTTTTCTTAGGATATATATATATATTTTTTTTTTTTACCACATTTACATAGTCCATACTTGCCAACAGTGTTGGGACTAACGCGTTACAAAGTAACGCGTTACTGTAACGCCGTTAGTTTCGGCGGTAACTAGTAATCTAACGCATTATTTTTTATATTCAGTAACTCAGTTACCGTTACTACATGATGCGTTACTGCGTTATTTTACGTTGCTTTTTATGTAGTATAAAGTGTGTTTTATTGGAGCGCTGCTGTGTCATCGTTCTGATTCTTCTTGCGTCACAAGCCGGAGAAGAGAGAGAGAGAGAGACATGCGCTCTGCGCGTGAGTGTGGGGAGGGAGGAGAGGGAGGAGAGGGAGGGAAGGGAGCGGGGCGTGTCTGATCATGGCGGAGCCAGAAGTCGAGTTTGCTAACATGGAGAAATTTTCACTACTTTTCTTTTGTCGAGCACAAAGAAAAGAACATTTTAGTTAAATGTAAATTGTGCTTTGGATCAAAGATGCCATCTACTGCCCAAAACAGCAATTCAAATCTGCTGAAACAAGCTACATAGTAGAGATGCGCGGTTTGCGGACACAACCGCGGAGTCCGCGGATTATCCGCGGATCGGGCGGATGAAATTAAAAAAACTAAGATTTTATCCGCTCGCGGGTCGGGTCGGGCGGATCAATTTTTTTTTTTTTTTGCGGGTGGCAGTTAAACCAATTGGTAAATATATATACATAGTTAAATGTTGTTACCCACATACGAAAAACGAGCAGGCACCTGCAGCATATGCCACAACAGAAGAAAAAAAAAGAAAAGAGATGGACACTTTTACGGAGCGGAGAAGGGACGCCTCGCCGGGGTCCGGGACCGAGGCCCCTTCCCCCGAGAGGGCCCCACCGGGAGCCGTAGCTGAGGCGATCCGCGAGAAGGGCCCGACGCACGTCCAGGGTCACTACCGCGCCCACCGCACCGACACCCCGCCTCGTCCGCTTTCGCCGCGGCCGGCGTCACGCGCAGCAGGTAAGCAGCTTACCTGCCCGCCACCCCCGTGGCCGGGGGCTCGTAACAGGGGTCACTCCGCGCGCTCCGCCCGCGCAGCTTACCTGCTTGCCACCCCTGTTGCCGGGGGCGCGTAACAGGGGTCACTCCGCGCGTAGTGCACTCATGAAAGGGGTGGGGCTCACCCTGGTTGATATAGAGAGCAGGACGGTGGCCATGGAAGTTGGAACCCGCTAAGGAGTGTGTAACAACCCACCTGCCGAATCAACTAGCCCTGAAAATGGATGGCGCTGGAGCGTGGGCCCATATACCTGGCCGTCGCCGGCAGCGAGACGCGCTTGGAGGTGCGCTCAGCGCGGCTCCCATATGATTGCGCACTGGTGTGCGTCTGGGTCGTGACAGCGTGGCACGCGAATGTCTGTGCTGCATTGGATCAGTCTCCTTTCTTTAACAGGCAAAAGCTTTATAACCTCACCATACCTGCCAACTTTTAAATCAGAAAAACCTAGTAGCCAGGGTCCAAGGGCCGCAGGCCCCGGTAGGTACAGGACAAAGTCCTGGTGGAGGGTTCAGGGCTTCGCCCCCCGACGCAAAATGACTATTAGCATTCAGACAGGTTAAAATGTTGCTAAAACCATCACTTTTCTATCAGTCACAGTGACTTTTCAAAACAAAAATATTACAGCAAAAATCATATGGGTTGATTGACATGTTTATTCTGTAAGCTAACTTCAATAGTTTGAAATTATTTTGACAGTTAATGCCAGTTGTCCTGTCAACCTTTCACAAGACTTCAATTTGTTAATTGAAAGTATAAATAGTATAAACACTTTTTACAGTATGTCGTGCTGTGAAATACAGCCGACAGGATTGTGCATGCATGGTGCAGGAGAACAAAGGACTTCTTTCATTTAAGGTTTGTGATAAACCATCAAAGTCATTCGTTAAAAGGACTCTATAGTAATATAAAGCGAATTTTTCTGGACATTATCATGCAAGAAAAGTTTATTTTTGGGATCGCGATCACCGCGTAAT
>NC_084554.2:2705000-2742500 GCF_033978685.3 Nerophis lumbriciformis | reverse complement strand
ATGCAATATTTTACCAAACTATATTTCAAGGTGAAATATTTGATGTGAAGTAATTGGAGCCTTAAATATGTCAACAATTCATAACATTGATTTTGAGTCATTATTATTTTTGGAGCAATGACAGTTTTTTTCTGTAGTTAAATGCCACATCAATTCCAAGAGATCCAAAAGTGTTAAAATTAAGTCATACATTATTTTTCTGACTATTATTATTTTTTTTTAACTTTCAACACTTAAATCGATCAACTTCAACATTTATCCGTCGATGATGAATTTGTGTTTTTAATGATTTTGTTTCATTTGTTTTATACCTTTTTTGTCATAGAAAACTTAGTTTTTTTGATGGAAAACACATAATGTGCAATATTTCACCAAACTATATTTCAAGGTGAAATATTTGATGTGAAGTAATTGGAGCCTTAAATATGTCAATAATTCATAACATTGATTTTGATTCATTATTATTTTTTGAGCAATGACAGTTTTTTTCTTTCGTTAAATCCCACATCAATTCCAAGAGATCCAAAAGTGTTAAAATTAAGTCATACATTATTTTTCTGATTATTATTTTTTTTTTAACTTCAACATATATCCGTCGATTATGAATTTTTGTTTTTTATGATTTTGTTTCATTTGTTTTATACCTTTTTTGTCATAGAAAACTTAGTTTTTTTGATGGAAAACACATAATGTGCAATATTTCACCAAACTATATTTCAAGGTGAAATATTTGATGTGAAGTAATTGGAGCCATAAATAGGTCAAAAATTCATAACATTGATTTTGATTCATTATTATTTTTGGAGCAATGACAGTTTTTTCTTTAGTTAAATGCAACAACAATTCTAAGAGATCCAAAAGTGTTAAAATTAAGTCATACATAATTTTTCTGATTATTTAAAAAAAAACTTTCAACACTTAAATCGATCAACTTCAACATCTATCCGTCGATGATGAATTTGTGTTTTTTATGATTTTGTTTCATTTGTTTTATACCTTTTTTGTCATAGAAAACTTAGTTTTTTTGATGCAAAACACATAATGTGCAATATTTCACCAAACTATATTTCAAGGTGAAATATTTGATGTGAAGTAATTGGAGCCTTAAATATGTCAATAATTCATAACATTGATTTTGATTCATTATTATTTTTGGAGCATTGACAGTTTTTTTCTTTAGTTAAATGCCACAACAATTCTAAGAGATCCAAAAGTGTTAAAATTAAGTCATACATTATTTTTCTGATTATTATTATTATTTTTTTTAACTTTCAACACTTAAATCGATCAACTTCAACATCTATCCGTCGATGATGAATTTGTGTTTTTTATGATTTTGTTTCATTTGTTTTATACCTTTTTTGTCATAGAAAACTTAGTTTTTTTGATGGAAAACACATAATGTGCAATATTTCACCAAACTATATTTCAAGGTGAAATATTTGATGTGAAGTAATTAGAGCCTTAAATAGGTCAAAAATTCATAACATTGATTTTGATTCATTATTATTTTTGGAGCAATGACAGTTTTTTTCTTTCGTTAAATCCCACATCAATTCCAAGAGATCCAAAAGTGTTAAAATTAAGTGATACATTATTTTTCTGATTTTTTTTTTACCTTTCAACACTTAAATTGATCAACTTCAACATCTATCCGTCGATTATGAACTTTATTTTTTTATGATTTTGGTTTGTTTGTTTTATACCTTTTTTGTCATGGAAAACATAGTTTTTTTTGGGGGGGGGGAAGAAACACATAATATGCAATATTTTACCAAACTATATTTCAAGGTGAAATATTTGATGTGAAGTAATTGGAGCCTTAAATAGGTCAAAAATTCACAACATTGATTTTGATTCATTATTATTTTTTGAGCAATGACAGTTGTTTTCTTTAGTTAAATGCCACAACAATTCTAAGAGATCCAAAAGTGTTAAAATTAAGTCATACATTATTTTTCTGATTTTTTTTCTTTTCACTTTCAACACTTAAATCGATCAACTTCAACATCTATCCGTCGATTATGAACTTAATTCTTTTATGATTTTGGTTTGTTTGTTTTATACCTTTTTTGTCATAGAAAACTTTGTTTTTTTGATGGAAAACACATAATATGCAATATTTCACCAAACTATATTTCAAGGTGAAATATTTGATGTGAAGTAATTAAAGCCTTAAATATGTCAATAATTCATAACATTGATTTTGATTCATTATTATTTTTGGAGCAATGACAGTTTTTTTCTTTCGTTAAATCTCACATCAATTCCAAGAGATCCAAAAGTGTTAAAATTAAGTCATACATTATTTTTCTGATTATTATTATTATTTTTTTTAACTTTCAACACTTAAATCGATCAACTTCAACATCTATCCGTCGATGATGAATTTAATTTTTTTATGATTTTGGTTTGTTTGTTTTATACCTTTTTTGTAATGGAAAAATTAGTTTTTTTGGGGGGAGGAAAACACATAATATGCAATATTTCACCAAACTATATTTCAAGGTGAAATATTTGATGTGAAGTAATTGGAGCCTTAAATATGTCAATAATTCATAACATTGATTTTGATTCATTATTATTTTTTTGTGCAATGACAGTTTTTTCTTTAGTTAAATGCCACAACAATTCTAAGAGATCCAAAAGTGTTAAAATTAAGTCATACATTATTTTTCAGATTTTTTTTTTACCTTTCAACACTTAAATCGATCAACTTCAACATATATCCGTCGATGATGAATTTGTGTTTTTTATGATTTTGTTTCATTTGTTTTATACCTTTTTTGTCATAAAAAACTTAGTTTTTTTCATGGAAAACACATAATGTGCAATATTTCACCAAACTATATTTCAAGGTGAAATATTTGATGTGAAGTAATTGGCACCTAAAATATGCAAATAATTGATAACATTGATTTTGATTCATTATTATTTTTTGAGCAATGACAGTTTTTTTCTTTAGTTAAATTCCACAACAATTCTAAGAGATCCAAAAGTGTTAAAATTAAGTGATACATTATTTTTCTGATTTTTTTTTTTTTACCTTTCAACACTTAAATTGATCAACTTCAACATCTATCCGTCAATTATGAACTTTATTTTTTTATGATTTTGGTTTGTTTGTTTTATACCTTTTTTGTCATAGAAAACGTAGTTTTTTGGGGGGGAGGAAAACACATAATATGCAATATTTTACCAAACTATATTTCAAGGTGAAATATTTGATGTGAAGTAATTGGAGCCTTAAATAGGTCAAAAATTCATAACATTGATTTTGATTCATTATAATTTTTGGAGCATTGACAGTTGTTTTCTTTAGTTAAATCCCACATCAATTCCAAGAGATCCAAAAGTGTTAAAATTAAGTCATACATTATTTTTCTGTTTATTATTATTTTTTTTAACTTTCAACACTTAAATCGATCAACTTCAACATCTATCCGTCGATGATGAATTTTTGTTTTTTATGATTTTGTTTCATTTGTTTTATACCTTTTTTGTCATAGAAAACTTAGTTTTTTTGATGGAAAACACATAATGTGCAATATTTCACCAAACTATATTTCAAGGTGAAATATTTGATGTGAAGTAATTAGAGCCTTAAATATGTCAATAATTCATAACATTGATTTTGATTCATTATTATTTTTGGAGCAATGACAGTTTTTTTCTTTAGTTAAATCCCACATCAATTCCAAGAGACCCAAAAGTGTTAAAATTAAGTCATACATTATTTTTCTGATTATTATTATTATTTTTTTTAACTTTCAACACTTAAATCAATCAACTTCAACATCTATCCGTCGATGATTAATTTTTGTTTTTTATGATTTTGTTTCATTTGTTTTATACCTTTTTTGTCATAGAAAACTTAGTTTTTTTGATGGAAAACACATAATGTGCAATATTTCACCAAATTATATTTCAAGGTGAAATATTTGATGTGAAGTAATTGGAGCCTTAAATATGTCAATAATTCATAACATTGATTTTGATTCATTATTATTTTTTGAGCAATGACAGTTTTTTTCTTTAGTTAAATGCCACAACAATTCTAAGAGATCCAAAAGTGTTAAAATTAAGTCGTACATTATTTTTCTGATTTTTTTTTTTCACTTTCAACACTTAAATTGATCAACTTCAACATCTATCCGTCGATTATGAACTTTATTTTTTTATGATTTTGGTTTGTTTGTTTTATACCTTTTTCATCATAGAAAACGTAGTTTTTTTGGGTGGGGAAACACATAATATGCAATATTTTACCAAACTATATTTCAAGGTGAAATATTTGATGTGAAGTAATTGGAGCCTTAAATATGTCAATAATTCATAACATTGATTTTGATTCATTATTAGTTTTTGAGCAATGACAGTTTTTTTCTGTAGTTAAACGCCACAACAATTCCAAGAGATCCAAAAGTGTTAAAATTAAGTCATACATTATTTTTCAGATTTATTTTCTTTCACTTTCAACACTTAAATCGATCAACTTCAACATCTATCCACGTCGATTATGAACTTAATTTTTTTATGATTTTGGTTTGTTTGTTTTACACCTTTTTTGTCATAGAAAACGCAGTTTTTTGGGGGGGGAGGCAACATATAATATGCAATATTTTACCAAACTATATTTCAAGGTGAAATATTTGATGTGAAGTAATTGGAGCCTTAAATAGGTCAAAAATTCATAACATTGATTTTGATTCATTATTATTTTTTTTTAGCAATGACAGTTTTTTTCTTTAGTTAAATGCCACAACAATTCTAAGAGATCCAAAAGTGTTAAAATTAAGTCATACATTATTTTTCAGATTTTTTTTTTTCACTTTCAACACTTCAATCGATCAACTTCAACATCTATCCGTCGATTATGAACTTTATTTTTTTATGATTTTGGTTTGTTTGTTTTATACCTTTTTTGTCATAGAAAACGTAGTTTTTTTGGGGGGAGGAAAACACATAATATGCAATATTTTACCAAACTATATTTCAAGGTGAAATATTTGATGTGAAGTAATTGGAGCCTTAAATAGGTCAAAAATTCATAACATTGATTTTGATTCATTATTTTTTTTTAAATCAATGACAGTTTTTTTCTTTAGTTAAATGCCACAACAATTCTAAGAGATCCAAAAGTGTAAAAATTAAGTCATACATTATTTTTCTGATTTTTTTTTTTCACTTTCAACACTTAAATCGATCAACTTCAACATCTATCCGTCGATTATGAACTTAATTTTTTTATGATTTTGGTTTGTTTGTTTTATACCTTTTTTGTCATAGAAAACGTAGTTTTTTGGGGGGGAGGAAAACACATAATATGCAATATTTTACCAAACTATATTTC
This sequence comes from Nerophis lumbriciformis, assembly GCF_033978685.3. Taxonomy (NCBI): domain Eukaryota; kingdom Metazoa; phylum Chordata; class Actinopteri; order Syngnathiformes; family Syngnathidae; genus Nerophis; species Nerophis lumbriciformis. The sequence continues at coordinate 2,737,147 of NC_084554.2, read as the reverse complement.
GAGGTGAAATATTTGATGTGAAGTAATTGGAGCCTTAAATATGTCAATAATTCATAACATTGATTTTGATTCATTATTATTTTTTCAGCAATGACAGTTTTTTTCTTTAGTTAAATCCCACATCAATTCCAAGAGATCCAAAAGTGTTCAAATTAAATCATACATTATTTTTCTGATTATTATTTTTTTTAACTTTCAACACTTCAATCGATCAACTTCAACATCTATCCGTCGATGATGAATTTGTGTTTTTTATGATTTTTTTTCATTTGTTTTATACCTTTTTTGTCATAGAAAACTTAGTTTTTTTGATGGAAAACACGTAATGTGCAATATTTTACCAAAATATATTTCAAGGTGAAATATTTGATGTGAAGTAATTGGAGCCTTAAATAGGTCAAAAATTCATAACATTGATTTTGATTCATTATTATTTTTTGAGCAATGACAGTTTTTTCTTTAGTTAAATGCTACAACAATTCTAAGAGATCCAAAAGTGTTAAAATTAAGTCATACATTATTTTTCAGATTTATTTTTTTTCACTTTCAACACTTAAATCGATCAACTTCAACATCTATCCGTCGATTATGAACTTAATTTTTTTATGATTTTGGTTTGTTTGTTTTATACCTTTTTTGTCATAGAAAACGTAGTTTTTTTAGGGGCGGGGGGAAACACATAATATGCAATATTTTACCAAACTATATTTCAAGGTGAAATATTTGATGTGAAGTAATTGGAGCCTTAAATATGTCAATAATTCATAACATTGATTTTGATTCATTATTATTTTTTGAGCAATGACAGTTTTTTTTTTTCGTTAAATCCCACATCAATTCCAAGAGATCCAAAAGTGTTAAAATTAAGTCATACATTATTTTTCTGATTTTTTTTTTTTAAACTTTCAACACTTCAATCGATCAACTTCAACATCTATCCGTCGATTATGAATTTGTTTTCATTTGTTTTATACCTTTTTTGTCATAGAAAACTTAGTTTTTTTGATGGAAAACACGTAATGTGCAATATTTTACCAAACTATATTTCAAGGTGAAATAAGTCGTCTGTTTTCATCGCAAAATTCCACAGTATTCTGGACATCTGTGTTGGTGAATCTTTTGCAATTTGTTCAATGAACAATGGAGACAGCAAAGAAGAAAGCTGTAGGTGGGAAGCGGTGTATTGCGGGCGGCTGCAGCAACGCAAACACAGCCGGTGTTTCATTGTTTACATTCCCGGAAGATGACAGTCAAGCTTTACCATTGGCCTGTGGAGAACTGGGACAACAGAGACTCTTACCAGGAGGACTTTGAGTTGGATACGCAGACGCGGTACCGTGAGTACGCATGCAGCTGCGGCTATGTGCATGTCACGTATGTAACTTTGGGGAAATATATGTGCTGTATGAACTTTGGGGAGGTGAACGGTACTCTGGGCTGTGGGATTGAGTGTGTTGTGCAGGTGTTTGAGTTGTATTGGCGGGTTATATGGACGGGAGGGGGGAGGTGTTTGTTATGCGGGATTAATTTGTGGCATATTAAATATAAGCCTAGTTGTCCATCCATCCATCCATTTTCCTCCGCTTATCCGAGGTTGGGTCGCGGGGGCAGCAGCCTAAGCAGGGAAGCCCAGACTTCCCTCTCCCCAGCCACTTCGTCCAGCTCCTCCCGGGGGATCCCGAGGCGTTCCCAGGCCAGCCGGGAGACATAGTCTTCCCAACGTGTCCTGGGTCTTCCCCGTGGCCTCCTACCGGTCGGACGTGCCCTAAACACCTCCCGAGGGAGGCGATTGGGTGGCATCCTGACCAGATGCCCGAATCACCTCATCTGGCTCCTCTCGATGTGGAGGAGCAGCGGCTTTACTTTGAACCCCCCCCGGATGACAGAGCTTCTCACCCTATCTCTAAGGGAGAGACCCGCCACCCGGCGGAGGAAACTCATTTGGGCCGCTTGCACCCGTGATCTTGTCCTTTCGGTCATAACCCAAAGCTCATGACCATAGGTGAGGATGGGAACGTAGATCGACCGGTAAATTGAGAGCTTTGCCTTCCGGCTCAGCTCCTTCTTCACCACAACGGATCGATACAGCGGCCGCATTACTGAAGATGCCGCACCGATCCGCCTGTCGATCTCACGATCCACTCTTCCCTCACTCGTGAACAAGACTCCGAGGTACTTGAACTCCTCCACTTGGGGCAGGGTCTCCTCCCCAACCCGAAGATGGCATTCCACCCTTCTCCTCTCTGAGCTGCCACCTTACCGTGGTAGAGGAGTTTGCGTGTCCCAATGATCCTAGGAGCTATGTTGTCCGGGGGCTTTATGCTCCCTGGTAGGGTCTCCCAGGACAAACTGGTCCTAGGTGAGGGATCAGACAAAGAGCAGCTCGAAGACCTCCATGACGAATGCAAATAAAGGACCCAGATTTCCCTCGCCCGGACGCGGGTCACCGGGGCCCCCCCCTGGAGCCAGGCCCGGAGGTGGGGCACGATGGCGAGCGCCTGGTGGCCGGGCCTGTCCCCATGGGGCCCGGCCGGGCACAGCCCGAAGAGGCAACGTGGGTCCCCCCTCCAATGGGCTCACCACCCATAGCAGGGGCCATGGAGGTCGGGTGCTGTGTGAGCTGGGCGGCAGCCGACGGCAGGGCACTTGGCGGTCCGATCCTCGGCTACAGAAGCTAGCTCTTGGGACGTGGAACGTCACCTCGCTGGGGGGGGAAGGAGCCTGAGCTAGTGCGCGAGGTTGAGAAGTTCCGGCTATATATAGTCGGACTCACTTCGACGCACAGCAAGGGCTCTGGAACCAGTTCCCTCGAGAGGGGCTGGACTCTCTTCCACTCTGGCCTTGCCGGCAATGAGAGGCGACGGGCTGGGGTGGCAATTCTTGTTGCCCCCCGGTTGGAGTTCAACCCGGTGGACGAGAGGGTAGCTTCCCTCCGCCTTCGGGTGGGGGGACGGGTCCTGACTGTGGTTTGCGCTTACGCGCCAAACCGCAGCTCAGAGTACCCAACCTTTTTGGATTCGCTCGAGGGAGTACTTGAGAGTGCCCCCCCCCGGGTGATTCCCTCGTTCTACTGGGGGACTTCAACGCTCATGTTGGCAGCGACAGTGAAACCTGAAACCTGGAAACCTGTGTTATTAGTGACCATTGCAACTTTTTTTTGTTACATTTCACCTGTTTGCTCCTTAGTTCCACTTTTTTTTTTGTTAATTTTTTAAAATATGACGTGGGTCTTTAAAAAAGTAGCTGCGGGCCGCACTTTGGACACCGATGCTGCTCTTACTTTCTCTCCTCCTGATTCCCAATGAAGACCTGAGGAGCACCACTTTATGTTGACTTTCAAACGTCGATGGGAGATGGAGACTAAGCCGACATTTCAGTGTGTGAGCTTTAGGATGCTGGTCCAGTAAAAGGCTCTCCTTTGTTGGAACCCAGGGAGAAGTGATGGATGGTTCTGGAAGGGCGTCTGAGGCGTGATAGGATGTGAGGGATTCTTCTCAAGGTGGCCTCCAAATGGCCCGGAGATGAGGACACTTATCTGCGACAGTGGCAGCGTGCGGTGGCGAAGGAGCCCCATTGTCTCTTTGTGGGAGATTCATGTGGGCACCGCGGGCCACTTGGCAGACATCTTTGTGCGGCAGCTCCACTCTCACGGACACGGCAAAGGTATGCTCACGTATCACAAACTACCACCTCTGCGATACCATCTAAACGTCATAAATCCTGCACAGTCTTGGCCTACAACAGAGCTGCTGTGGCGGTGTAACGATTCCTTTGAGCGATTATTCAATTTCAATCATAATTCCATGTTGCCAATACGATCCAGGGGCAATATTAATTTTTTAGATCGATGCACTGGATGCTCCCTCCTATTGCAAGTCTCGGGGTTTCTATGTCGGAACATGTGTGTTTTTTTCCTGGCACCAAACTGAGAACCTCCACCTTTTACGTGGCGACCCACCAGCGTTCCCGTTCTGTCACCCTGAACAAGGTATGTCTGCTCTTAAAAGGGTTTGTGCTGAAAACGATATTTTGTTGTACTTTTAAGTGAAATGACAACAAAGTGCTATCCTATCCTGTATTATTTGAACACGGTAGCCTGAATAAACGAGAGGAAACACTTCATGCTCCTTTTTTCAATATTCAAGACATTTTCAATAAAATTACAGTAACCAACATTTTAACTTCAGATTTAACTGCTACTTCGTTTTTCAAAATAAAATAATACAATACAGACGTTATTTCCTGCCACTAAACCTGCAGAAAATAGTTCTTCTCAGGTTTCTATGTTTACATTTTCACACTTTGCACTATTTTCTTACACTTTATGAACCATTTCTTACATATTCCTTATTTTTAAGATCTTATTGTTTAGTGTTGAGTGTGATTTTAATATATTGTTGACATTGTTTGTTTTCCATGCTTGTGTTGACATTTCCTTTCTGCCTTGATATCGGATCGATTTTAATTAAAAGGTTACATTTCAAATACATATAATTCTACAGCTCCTTATTTTCCATAAGTCATAAAAAATTTCAATAATTATCAATATCAACCAATTTATTAATAATATTTAAACTATTACTGCTAAACAAAAAAAAAATTCCATAGTAAAATAAGAACAGGGCAAAATAATGTTACACAGCCGTTATTTCCTGCCACAAAACCTGCAAAAAATAGTTCTTCTTGTCATGACTTGGTCCTGGGTGTTTGCTTTTCTGGAATGCAACGGAAAGTTGGCTCGGGCAAGACGGGAATGTAAATACATGATTTATTTAATACATCAAAATAAAGTACAAACGAAAAGCGCGCACAGTGGCGGAGAACAAACTATGAAACCAAAAGACTATAGCATTAATAAACAAAACTTACTTGGCATGGACTAAAAGGAGCCGCATGAACGATGGACATGAAATCAAGTGTCAGAAATGTGCAGAGCATAATTGTGGGATGTCACCAGAAAGACAAACTGAAAACAATGAACTTAAATACTACAGACATGATTAACGAAAACAGGTGCGTGACTCAAAACGTGAAACAGGTGCGTGACGTGACAGGTGAAAACTAATGGGTTGCTATGGTGACAAACAAGAGTGCACAATGAGTCCAAACGTGGAACAGGTGAAACTAATGGGTAATCATGGAAACAAGACAAGAGAGTGAAAAGCCAGGAACTAAAGAGTCCAATAACTAAACAAAACATGACTAAAACAAAACATGATTACACAGACACGACACTTCTCAGGTTTCTATGTTTACATTTTCACACTTTGCACTATTTTCTCACACTTTATGGACCATTTCTTACATATTCCTTGTTTTTAAGATCTTATTGTTAAGTGTTGAGTGTGATTTTAATATATTGTTAACATTGTTTGTTTTCCATGTTTGTGTTGACATTTCCTTTCTGCCTTGATATCGGATCGATTTTAATTAAAAGAAGGTTACATTTCAAATACATATAATTCTCCAGCTCCTTATTTTCCATTAGTCATAAAAAAATGTCAATAATTATCAATATGGACCGATTTATTAATAATATTTAAACTATTACTGTTAAACAAAAAACAATGTCCATAGTTAAATAAGAACAGGGCAAATTAATGTTACACAGCTGTTATTTCCTGCCACTAAACCTGCAGAAAATAGTTCTTCTCAGGTTTCTATGTTTACATTTTCACACTTTGCACTATTTTCTTACACTTTATGAACCATTTCTTACATATTCCTTATTTTTAAGATCTTATTGTTAAGTGTTGAGTGTGATTTTAATATATTGTTAAGATTGTTTGTTTTCCATGTTTGTGTTGACATTTCCTTTCTGCCTTGATATCGGATCAATTTTAATTAAAAGAAGGTTACATTTCAAATACATATAATTCTCCAGCTCCTTATTTTCCATAAGTCATAAAAAATTTCAATAATTATCAATATCGAGCGATTTATTAATCATATTTAAACTATTACTGTTAAACAAAAAACAATTTCCATAGTTAAATAAGAACAGGGCAAAATAATGTTACACAGCCGTTATTTCCTGCCACAAAACCTGCAAAAAATTGTTCTTCTTGTCATGACTTGGTCCTGGGTGTTTACTTTTCTGGAATGCAACGGAAAGTTGGCTCGGGCGAGACGGGAATGTAAATACATGATTTATTTAATACATCAAAATAAAGTACAAACGAAAATCGCGCACAGTGGCGGAGAACAAACTATGAAACCAAAAGACTATAGCATTAATAAACAAAACTTACTTGGCATGGACTAAAAGGAGCCGCATGAACGATGGACATGAAATCAAGTGTCAGAAATGTGCAGAGCATAATTGTGGGATGTCACCAGAAAGACAAACTGAAAACAATGAACTTAAATACTACAGACATGATTAACGAAAACAGGTGCGTGACTCAAAACGTGAAACAGGTGCGTGACTCAAAACGTGAAACAGGTGCGTGACGTGACAGGTGAAAAATAATGGGTTGCTATGGTGACAAACAAGAGTGCACAATGAGTCCAAACGTGAAACAGGTGAAACTAATGGGGTAATCATGGAAACAAGACAAGAGAGTGAAAAGCCAGAAACTAAAGAGTCCAATAACTAAACAAAACATGATTACACAGACACGACACTTCTCAGGTTTCTATGTTTACATTTTCACACTTTGCACTATTTTCTTACACTTTTTGAACCATTTCTTACATATTCCTTATTTTTAAGATCTTATTGTTAAGTGTTGAGTGTGATTTTAATATATTGTTGACATTGTTTGTTTTCCATGTTTGTGTTGACATTTCCTTTCTGCCTTGATATCGGATCGATTTTAATAAAAAGAAGGTTACATTTCAAATACATATAATTCTCCAGCTCCTTATTTTCCATAAGTCATAAAAAATGTCAATAATTATCAATATCGACCGATTTATTAATAATATTTAAACTATTACTGTTAAACAAAAAAAAATGTCCATAGTTAAATAAGAACAGGGCAAAATAATGTTACACAGCCGTTATTTCCTGCCACTAAACCTGCAGAAAATAATTCTTCTCAGGTTTCTGTTTACATTTTCACACTTTGCACTATTTTCTTACACTTTATGAACCATTTCTTACATATTCCTTATTTTTAAGATCTTATTGTTGAGTGTGATTTTAATATATTGTTGACATTGTTTGTTTTCCATTTCCTTTCTGTCTTGATATCGGATCGATTTTAATTAAAAGAAGGTTACATTTCATTCTCCAGCTCCTTATTTTCCATAAGTCATAAAAAATTTCAATAATTATCAATATCGAGCGATTTATTAATAATATTTAAACTATTACTGTTATACAAAAAACAATTTCCATATTAAATAAGAACAGGGCAAAATAATGTTACACAGTCATTATTTCCTGCCACGAAACCTGCAAAAAATAGTTTTTCTTGTCATGACTTGGTCCTGGGTGTTTGCTTTTCTGGAATGCAACGGAAAGTTGGCTCAGGCGAGACGGGAATGTAAATACATGATTTATTTAATATATCAAAATAAAATACAAACGAAAAGCGCGCACAGTGGCGGAGAACAAACTATGAAACCAAAAGACTATAGCATTAATAAACAAAACTTACTTGGCATGGACTAAAAGGAGCCGCATGAACGATGGACATGAAATCAAGTGTCAGAAATGTGCAGAGCATAATTGTGGGATGTCACCAGAAAGACAAACTGAAAACAATGAACTTAAATACTACAGACATGATTAACGAAAACAGGTGCGTGACTCAAAACGTGAAACAGGTGCGTGACTCAAAACGTGAAACAGGTGCGTGACGTGACAGGTGAAAACTAATGGGTGGCTATGGTGACAAACAAGAGTGCACAATGAGTCCAAACGTGGAACAGGTGAAACTAATGGGTAATCATGGAAACAAGACAAGAGAGTGAAAAGCCAGAAACTAAAGAGTCCAATAACTAAACAAAACATGACTAAAACAAAACATGATTACACAGACACGACACTTCTCAGGTTTCTGTTTACATTTTCACACTTTGCACTATTTTCTTACACTTTATGAACCATTTCTTACATATTCCTTATTTTTAAGATCTTATTGTCAAGTGTTGAGTGTGATTTTAATATATTGTTGACATTGTTTGTTTTCCATATTTGTGTTGACATTTCCTTTCTGCCTTGATATCGGATCGATTTTAATTAAAAGAAGGTTACATTTCAAATACATATAATTCTCCAGCTCCTTATTTTCCATAAGTCATAAAAAAATGTCAATAATTATCAATATGGACCGATTTATTAATAATATTTAAACTATTACTGTTAAACAAAAAACAATTTCCAGAGTTAAATAAGAACAGGACAAAATAATGTTACACAACTGTTATTTCCTGCCACTAAACCTGCAAAAAATTGTTTTTCTCAGGTTTCTATGTTTACATTTTCAAACTTTGCACTATTTTCTTACACTTTATGAACCATTTCTTACATATTCCTTATTTTTAAGATCTTATTGTTAAGTGTTGAGTGTGATTTTAATATATTGTTGACATTGTTTGTTTTCCATTTCCTTTCTGCCTTGATATCGGATCGATTTCAATTAAAAGAAGGTTACATTTCAAATACATATAATTCTCCAGCTCCTTATTTTCCATAAGTCATAAAAAATTTCAATAATTATCAATATCGACCGATTTATTAATAATATTTAAACTATTACTGCTAAACAAAACAAAAAATTCCATAGTAAATAAGAACAGGGAAAATTAATGTTACACAGCCGTTATTTCCTGCCACTAAACCTGCAGAAAATAGTTCTTCTCAGGTTTCTATGTTTACATTTTCACACTTTGTACTATTTTCTTACACTTAAAGAAGCATTTTTTACATATTCCTTAGTTTTGCACCTTATTTGTCATTGTCATAAAAAATGTCAATAATTATTGATATCAACTGATGTATTAATAATAATAATATGTAAATAATTACTGCATAACAACAATTTATTTCCATAGTTAAATAAGAATAACAGGGCAAAATAATGTTACACAGTCATTACTTCCTGCCACTAATCTTGCAGAAAATAGTTATTCTCAGGTTTCTATGTTTACATTTTCACACTTTGCACTATTTTCTTACACTTTATGAACCATTTCTTACATATTCCTTATTTTTAAGATCTTATTGTTAAGTGTTGAGTGTGATTTTAATATATTGTTGACATTGTTTGTTTTCCATTTCCTTTCTGTCTTGATATCGGATCGATTTTAATTAAAAGAAGGTTACATTTCATTCTCCAGCTCCTTATTTTCCATAAGTCATAAAAAATGTCAATAATTGTCAATATTGACCGATTTATTAATAATATTTAAACTATTACTGTTAAACAAAAAAAATGTCCATAGTTAAATAAGAATAACAGGGCAAATTAATGTTACACAGCCGTTATTTCCTGTCACTAAACATGCAGAAAATAGTTCTTCTCAGGTTTCTCTGTTTACATTTTCACACTTTGCACTATTTTCTTACACTTAATGAAGCATTTCTTACATATTCCTTAGTTTTGCACCTTAATTGTCATTGTCATAAAAAATGTCAATAATTATCGATATCAACTGATGTATTAATAATAATATGTAAATAATTACTGCATAACAACAATTTATTTCCATAGTTAAATAAGAATAACAGGGCAAAATAATGTTACACAGCTGTTATTTCCTGCCACTAAACCTGCAGAAAATAATTCTTCTCAGGTTTCTGTTTACATTTTTACACTTTGCACTATTTTCTTACACTTTATGAACCATTTCTTACATATTCCTTATTTTTAAGATCTTATTGTTGAGTGTGATTTTAATATATTGTTGACATTGTTTGTTTTTCCATTTCCTTTCTGTCTTGATATCGGATCGATTTTAATTAAAAGAAGGTTACATATAATTCTCCAGCTCCTTATTTTCTATAAGTCATAAAAAATGTCAATAATTATCAATATCGACCGATTTATTAATAATATTTAAACTATTACTGTTAAACAAAAAAAAATGTCCATAGTTAAATAAGAACAGGGCAAATTAATGTTACACAGCCACTAAATCTGCAGAAAATAGGTTTCTGTTTACATTTTTGCACTTTGAACTATTTTCTCACACTTTATGGACCAATTCAGACATTTATCTTTTAATGGAATGAGTTTCACCGACAACAAATCCAATTTTGCAGCAACCAGACCAGCGTCCGATCGAACGCCGCTAATAGGAAATTCGTCGCATTATTGGACGTTGCGGGTCAAGAAGAGCAAAATGACATATTTTCCCTCCTCCTGCTCGGTTTACGGCACGGCTGATGGACCCCGGAAAACACGGGAGACGCATTCCGAATTGAGACATTACGTTTCCCGCCGACGCTCGGCCAGACTTATCTGCTACTTTGCTAAATATGGACAATAGACGAGGAGTAGAGACAAGAGCGTGAAGGCAAATTGCCGACTGCGAGAGCAATCAATCTTGGCCAGAGGAGGCGAAAAGAACATTACGCAATCAAGATGACATCAATTAAGACTTTTCCACGGCTGTCAGCGGGAATGAACGCCAAGACCTGCGCCGGCACGCACGTAATGGAGTCCTTCAACTGCGTCTGTTTGGCGGGGGAGAGGACAATAAGGAGCGGCGTCCGAGGGGACCTTATTTAAGAAACCAATTAATGAGCTGCGCTAAGAGCGGGAACATCGTCTATTGATTCGCAGATGGCAAATAAATATACAACGCGGGTCATTAATGAGAAATGAGGTGGACAAGGCCGACTCGTGCCCCGCTGCTCGGCCTTCGTCATAATGAGCAGAAAAGGGAGCAACCTTGGTGCACGTTTTAGACAAAATAGGACAGTTATTAGCAATTCTCATCCTTTAATGACGATTTTTATCATCACGCATTTATGGAACATGACTGAGTGACAAGGTCGCGCGCATTATTGCGGTTTTATTTTGCATCGTCGGCCCCAAACTGAAAGTACTTCTTTGTCTTGTACAAACCCCGTTTCCATATGAGTTGGGAAATTGTGTTAGATGTAAATATAACATCGGCAGTGAAGTGTATATACTCACAAGAACCCGAATAGCTTTGTCTTTGACCTTTTTTTTTTACTTACTTTATATACCTAATATATAAAGGGGTGGAAAAGTGACTATTACCTGCAGGGCAAACATTATCTAACCAGAAGGCAATAATGTAAACAAAAACACCTGCTTAAAAGATCTAATACAAATGTCCCTGAGCAGGCCCGGCCCTAACCAATATGGCGCCCTAGGCAAGATTTTAGGTGGCGCCCCCCCCACATCGGCAGTGAAGTGTATATACTCACAAGAACCCGAATAGCTTTGTCTTTGACCTTTTTTTTTTTAACTTACTTTATATACCTAATATATAAAGGGGTGGAAAAGTGACTATTACCTGCAGGGCAAACATTATCTAACCAGAAGGCAATAATGTAAACAAAAAACACCTGCTTAAAAGATCTAATACAAATGTCCCTGAGCAGGCCCGGCCCTAACCAATCTGGCGCCCTAGGCAAGATTTTAGGTGGCGCCACCCCCCCCCCCCCCCCCACATCGGCAGTGAAGTGTATATAAATGGGTTGTACTTGTATAGCGCTTTTCTACCTTCAAGGTACTCAAAGCGCTTTGACACTACTTCCACATTTACCCATTCACACACACATTCACACACTGATGGAGGGAGCTGCCATGCAAGGCGCTAACCAGCACCCATCAGGAGCAAGGGTGAAGTGTCTTGCTCAGGACACAACGGACATGACGAGGTTGGTACTAGGTGGGGATTGAACCAGGGACCCTCTACTCACAAGAACCCGAATAGCTTTGTCTTTGACCTTTTTTTTTTACTTACTTTATATACCTAATATATAAAGGGGTGGAAAAGTGACTATTACCTGCAGGGCAAACATTATCTAACCAGAAGGCAATAATGTAAACAAAAACACCTGCTTAAAAGATCTAATACAAATGTCCCTGAGCAGGCCCGGCCCTAACCAATCTGGCGCCCTAGGCAAGATTTTAGGTGGCGCCACCCCCCCCCCCCCCCACATCGGCAGTGAAGTGTATATACTCACAAGAACCCGAATAGCTTTGTCTTTGACCTTTTTTTTTTTACTTACTTTATATACCTAATATATAAAGGGGTGGAAAAGTGACTATTATCTGCAGGGCAAACATTATCTAACCAGAAGGCAATAATGTAAACAAAAACACCTGCTTAAAAGATCTAATACAAATGTCCCTGAGCAGGCCCGGCCCTAACCAATCTGGCGCCCTAGGCAAGATTTTAGGTGGCGCCCCCCCCCCCCCCCCCCCCCCCCCCCCCCCAACATCGGCAGTGAAGTGTATATACTCACAACAAGAACCCGAATAGCTTTGTCTTTGACCTTTTTTTTTTACTTACTTTATATACCTAATATATAAAGGGGTGGAAAAGTGACTATTACCTGCAGGGCAAACATTATCTAACCAGAAGGCAATAATGTAAACAAAAACACCTGCTTAAAAGATCTAATACAAATGTCCCTGACCAATCTGGCGCCCTAGGCAAGATTTTAGGTGCCCCCCCCCCCCCCACATCGGCAGTGAAGTGTATATACTCACAAGAACCCGAATAGCTTTGTCTTTGACCTTTTTTTTTTACTTACTTTATATACCTAGTATATAAAGGGGTGGAAAAGTGACTATTACCTGCAGGACAAACATTATCTAACCAGAAGGCAATAATGTAAACAAAAACACCTGCTTAAAAGATCTAATACAAATGTCCCTGACCAATCTGGCGCCCTAGGCAAGATTTTAGGTGGCGCCCCCCCCCCCCCCCCCCACACACACATCGGCAGTGAAGTGTATATACTCACAAGAACCCGAATAGCTTTGTCTTTGACCTTTTTTTTTTTTACTTACTTTATATACCTAATATATAAAGGGGTGGAAAAGTGACTATTACCTGCAGGGCAAACATTATCTAACCAGAAGGCAATAATGTAAACAAAAACACCTGCTTAAAAGATCTAATACAAATGTCCCTGAGCAGGCCCGGCCCTAACCAATCTGGCGCCCTAGGCAAGATTTTAGGTGGCGCCACCCCCCCCCCCCCCCACATCGGCAGTGAAGTGTATATACTCACAAGAACCCGAATAGCTTTGTCTTTGACCTTTTTTTTTTTTTACTTACTTTATATACCTAATATATAAAGGGGTGGAAAAGTGACTATTACCTGCAGGGCAAACATTATCTAACCAGAAGGCAATAATGTAAACAAAAACACCTGCTTAAAAGATCTAATACAAATGTCCCTGAGCAGGCCCGGCCCTAACCAATCTGGCGCCCTAGGCAAGATTTTAGGTGGCGCCACCCCCCTCCCCCCCCCACATCGGCAGTGAAGTGTATATACTCACAAGAACCCGAATAGCTTTGTCTTTGACCTTTTTTTTTTTACTTACTTTATATACCTAATATATAAAGGGGTGGAAAAGTGACTATTACCTGCAGGGCAAACATTATCTAACCAGAAGGCAATAATGTAAACAAAAACACCTGCTTAAAAGATCTAATACAAATGTCCCAGAGCAGGCCCGGCCCTAACCAATCTGGCGCCCTAGGCAAGATTTTAGGTGGCGCCCCCCCCACATCGGCAGTGAAGTGTATATACTCACAAGAACCCGAATAGCTTTGTCTTTGACCTTTTTTTTTTTTACTTACTTTATATACCTAATATATAAAGGGGTGGAAAAGTGACTATTACCTGCAGGGCAAACATTATCTAACCAGAAGGCAATAATGTAAACAAAAACACCTGCTTAAAAGATGTAATACAAATGTCCCTGAGCAGGCCCGGCCCTAACCAATCTGGCGCCCTAGGCAAGATTTTAGGTGGCGCCACCCCCCCCACATCGGCAGTGAAGTGTATATACTCACAAGAACCCGAATAGCTTTGTCTTTGACCTTTTTTTTTTTACTTACTTTATATACCTAATATATAAAGGGGTGGAAAAGTGACTATTACCTGCAGGGCAAACATTATCTAACCAGAAGGCAATAATGTAAACAAAAACACCTGCTTAAAAGATCTAATACAAATGTCCCTGAGCAGGCCCGGCCCTAACCAATCTGGCACCCTAGGCAAGATTTTAGGTGGCGCCACCCCCCACATCGGCAGTGAAGTTTATATACTCACAAGAACCCGAATAGCTTCGTCTTTGACCTTTTTTTTTTACTTACTTTATATACCTAATATATAAAGGGGTGGAAAAGTGACTATTACCTGCAGGGCAAACATTATCTAACCAGAAGGCAATAATGTAAACAAAAACACCTGCTTAAAAGATCTAATACAAATGTCCCTGAGCAGGCCCGGCCCTAACCAATCTGGCGCCCTAGGCAAGATTTTGGGTGGCGCCACCCCCCCCCCCCCCCCCCACATCGGCAGTGAAGTGTATATAAATGGGTTGTACTTGTATAGCGCTTTTCTACCTTCAAGGTACTCAAAGCGCTTTGACACTACTTCCACATTTTTTCCCATTCTTGCTTGATGTACAGCTTAAGTTGTTCAACAGTCCGGGGGTCTCCGTTGTGCTATTTTAGGCTTCATAATGCGCCACACATTTTCAATGGGAGACAGGTCTGGACTGCAGGCGGGCCAGGAAAGTACCCGCACTCTTTTACCATGAAGCCACGTTGATGGAACACGTGGCTTGGCATTGTCTTGCTGAAATAAGCAGGGGCGTCCATGGTAACGTTGCTTGGATGGCAACATATGTTGCTCCAAAAGCTGTATGTACCTTTCAGCATTAATGGTGCCTTCACAGATGTGTAAGTTACCCATGTCTTGGGCACTGATACACCCCCAGGCTTTTACACTTTATGCCTAGAACAATCAGGATGGTTCTTTTCCTCTTTGGTCCGGAGGACACGACGTCCACAGTTTCCAAAAACAATTTGAAATGTGGACTCGTCAGACCACGGAACACTTTTCCACTTTGCATCAGTCCATCTTAGATGAGCTCGGGCGCAGCGAAGCCGACGGCGTTTCTGGGTGTTGTTGATAAACGGTTTTCGCCTTGCATAGGAGAGTTTTCACTCGCACTCACAGATGTAGCGACCGACTGTAGTTACTGACAGTGGGTTTCTGAAGTGTTCCTGAGCCCATGTGGTGATATCCTTTACACACTTGTTGATGCAGTACAGCCTGAGGGTTCGAAGGTCACGGGCTTAGCTGCTTACGTGCAGTGATTTCTCCAGATTCTCTGAACCCTTTGATGATATTACGGAGCGTAGATGGTGAAATCCCTAAATTCCTTGCAATAGCTGGTTGAGAAAGGTTGTTCTTAAACTGTTCAACAATTTTCTCACGCATTTGTTGACAAAGCGGTGACCCTCGCCTCATCCTTGTTTGTGAATGACTGAGCATTTCATGGAATCTACTTTTATACCCAATCATGGCACCCACCTGTTCCCAATTAGCCTGCACACCTGTGGGATGTTCCAAATAAGTGTTTGATGAGCATTCCTCAACTTTATCAGTATTTATTGCCACCTTTCCCACCTTCTTTGTCACGTGTTGCTGGCATCAAATTCTAAAGTTAATGATTATTTGCAAAAAAAAAAAAGTTTATGAGTTTGAACATCAAATATGTTGTCTTTGTACTGAATATGGCTTGAAAAGGATTTGCAAATCATTGTATTCCGTTTATATTTACATCTAACACAATTTCCCAACTCATATGTGTCATGTCTGTGTAATCATGTTTTGTTTTAAGTCATGTTTTGTTTAGTTTCTGGCTTTTCACTCCCTTGTCTTGTTTGCATGATTACCCATTAGTTTCACCTGTTCCACGTTTGGACTCATTGTGCACTCTTGTTTGTCACCATAGCAACCATTAGTTTTCACCTGTCACGTCACGCACCTGTTTCACGTTTTGATTCACGCACCTGCTTTCACTAATCATGTCCATAGTATTTAAGTTCATTCATTTTCTGTTGTTCGTCCTGACGACATCCCCGTATTCATACCCATGTCACACTCTGTCCACCTCTGCGCACTTCATGTCAATGCCAAGTAAGTTTTGTTTATTATTGCCACAGTTAGTGTTTTTTGTTGTTCATAGTTTTTTGCCCCCGTGCAAGTCTTTTGTTTTCGTTAGTCAAGTTTGTACCTCCGCCCCTGTGCGCGCTTTTCGTTTATTCCTTTTTTGGTAGTTTAAATAAATCATGCACCCACCTTCAAGTCATATCCAGTCCAATTCACTTGCACCTCGGGAGAACAAACCAAACCATAGTCCAAGTCTTGACAATATGGAAACGGGGTTTGTACAAAATGGCGTTTAATTCAAATGTACCTTGCTATTGTTCAGCGTGCACCTGTGCGTCCTCGCTGGAAGGACAAGGCGGACAGTGCACAATCATGCAAAAACCAGCATCAGGAGGCCACGGGGAAGACCCAGGACACGTTGGGAAGACTATGTCGGCACAATGCAGTCCAAACCCAGACTGGTCCATCAGTCTGTTCGCGGAAAAACAAAATCTACGATTTGACTCCCCGGAATGGCCTTGATGCAACAACAGGAGCAGGTTGTTCTAAACCCCCCCCCTCCCGAGGACTCCTCAATGATGGACGCTTTTGACATCCCTCCCTCCTCAACGACACCTGGAGTCGAATTTTTGCTTGCTTGCATGCAGAACGGCTCCAGGCCTATGGACACTACATCAACACACCCAAGACAATGGGCATATACAGCCTTCACCACCGCTTGATTGCCCTTTGGGGTGATGGACGGCTGGCAGCGCTTTATAGCTGTCATGTCTGTGTGATCATGTTTTTGTTTTGGTCATTGTCACGTTCAAACACTGAGGACATCTATTAAACAAGACAAAAGGCAAGGAATCAAACAGAGACAGAATTCAATTTGGACTCAATATTGAGGAGAGACATGGCCACTGCACTCTCTGTACAGTCCTGCACCACGCTCTGACGAAGAAGGTTTTCGTCTCCTCATTTATTCAGATGTTCAATGTTCACGCACCAACACATGTCACAGCAGGAATGGGAAGTATGTAAAACAGTCATTGTTTTCGGTCGCTTTGAAGACCCAAGAAGAGGATTTCTCGGGCTTGGGCTCTTCCTGGATCCAGCTGGGGCAGGTGTTGGAGGACAATGGATAACCCCTCCCGTCTCCTGACCACAGCAACTTCAAGAGGGCAGCGGGTCGTAAATAGCGTTGACCTCGGTTACCAAATAGTTGGAAGAGAGTTTGTGAAATACTTCAGAGAGAGTTCGTTTTAACACTTCAAAGAGAGTTCCTCTGGAAGTTGAGCAGATCCTGCCATCTGTCCGTGTTGAAATCACAGTGGCGTTTCACGAGCATTCTTCCTCTTGTTAGGCCTCGAAAGACAGCATTCATAATACAACGTTTCTTTTGTGATAACTTACAAACAATTATTCCAACAGTCATGTTCGGTTTTGTTTTTGGACTTTTTGTGCACTTTTGTTTCGTCACCATAGCAACCCATTAGTTTTCACCTGTCACGTCACGCACCTGTTTCACGTTTTGAGTCACGCACCTGTTTTCGTTAATTATGTCTATAGTATTTTAAGTTCATTGTTCTCAGTTTGTCGTGCTGACGACATCCTCACATTTATGCTCTGTACATTCCCGACACTTGTTTTCGTGTCCATCATTCATGCTGCTATTTTTGTCTGTGCCAAGTAAGTTTTGTTTATTATTGCCACAGTTAGTGTTTTTTTTTTGTTCATAGTTTTTGCCTTTGTGCAAGTATTTGGTTTCATAGTTTGTTCTCCGCCATTGTGCGCGCCTTTTGTTTACTTCCTTTTTTTTTGTAGTTTAAATAAAAATGTACTCACATTCCCGTCTCGCCCGAGCCAACTTTCTGTTGCATCCCGGAAAAGCAAACACCCAAGACCAAGTCCTGACAATAGCAGCAGTTGACCTCCAGGGTCCCAACTCCCCCCCCCCTCCTCTGTTGCGAGTTGTCGTGATTAAATGTAACATGTTTATGTGTGCATGGCATGGAGGTTTTTTCCCACTCCAGACTAAGCCCCCTTAGGAGCCCAGTCTAGATTGTATTTTTTTACTCATCTTCTTCCCCAGCGTTTCACCTTGTTCCCATCTTTTACGGGGCGCCTTGTGGCGGAGGCAGATATTTACATATATCCGAATTTAAGTTGTACTTCTTTTATTTCATAGTCATATTTGAAAACAGCTCGTGTTTTCCATTTCTTCTCTTGCTGCTCTGTCTGCAAGTATACTGTGTGTGTTAACCTTGAGTTCTTTGGAATGTGTTTTGACTAGCATTTGTTTTGTCTACAGAGATGGGACGAGAGAGAGAGGGTGGTGGGATCGGGAAGACAGACCATTTTTGGGAGGCGCAATAGAATGTTCTAGGGTTAGACTGGTCTCAATCAATGTATATTGGCAAAGCTTTGAGAATATACAACAAAATACCTATTCTGTCTCTGGCGGTTTTTCAACTCAGCTTTAAGTGTCGGGAAGAACTTGGGAGCGAATTGT
This sequence comes from Nerophis lumbriciformis, assembly GCF_033978685.3. Classification (NCBI taxonomy): domain Eukaryota; kingdom Metazoa; phylum Chordata; class Actinopteri; order Syngnathiformes; family Syngnathidae; genus Nerophis; species Nerophis lumbriciformis. Next base: position 2,718,573 of record NC_084554.2, on the reverse strand, counting down.
GACTTGAATTCCCTGGGAGGAACAACTGGTCCAAAACGCAACACGACCCATCAGCGTTCCTGTACACCCATCAGCGTTCCTGTACATTTTAAAGGGCGGAGGGAGGAATATTCCAATGTGTCTTTGACTAGCGGCTCCGTTTCGGAACTTTGACTCGGCTTGTGTGCCTCTGAGCATGAGGATGTAGTCTGGAGAGGCGCGGTGGGGGGAAGGTTGTTTACAAAAGCATCTCTGAGGTGCATCAGCACTTCACTTTAGAGCTAATAATAACATCTGATGTTTACTCTTCTAACCAGCTTCACTTTACTCTGCACTTGCTGCATGCCAGATAGTGACACTGAACACGTGCCAGATAGTGACACTGACAGATAGTGTCACTGAACACATGCCAGATAGTGACACTGACAGGTAGTGACACTGAACACATGCCAGATAGTGACACATGCCAGATAGTGTCACTGAACACATGCCAGATAGTGACACTGACAGATAGTGACACTGAACACATGCCAGATAGTGACACTGACAGATAGTGACACTGAACACATGCCAGATAGTGACACTGAACACATGCCAGATAGTGACACTGACAGGTAGTGACACTAAACACATGCCAGATAGTGACACTGAACACATGCCAGATAGTGACACTGACAGATAGTGACACTGAATACATGCCAGATAGTGACACTGAACACATGCCAGATAGTGACACTGAACACGTGCCAGATAGTGACACTGAACACGTGCCAGATAGTGACACTGACAGATAGTGACACTGAACACATGTCAGATAGTGACACTGAACACATGCCAAATAGTGACACTGAACACGTGCCAGATAGTGACACTGACAGATAGTGACACTGAACACATGCCAGATAGTGACACTGACAGATAGTGACACTGACAGATAGTGACACTGAACACATGCCAGATAGTGACACTGAACACGTGCCAGATAGTGACACTGACAGATAGTGACACTGAACACATGCCAGATAGTGACACTGACAGATAGTGACACTGACAGATAGTGACACTGAACACATGCCATATAGTGACACTGACAGATAGTGACACTGAACACATGCCAGATAGTGACACTGAACACATGCCAGATAGTGACACTGAACACATGCCAAATAGTGACACTGACAGATAGTGACGCTGAACACATGCCAGATAGTGACGCTGAACACATGCCAGATAGTGACACTGAACACATGCCAAATAGTGACACTGACAGATAGTGACGCTGAACACATGCCAGATAGTGATGCTGAACACATGCCAGATAGTGACACTGACAGATAGTGACGCTGAACACATGCCAGATAGTGACACTGACAGATAGTGACACTGAACACATGCCAGATAGTGACACTGAACATGTGCCAGATAGTGACACTGCCAGATAGTGACACTGAACACATGCCAGATAGTGACACTGAACACATGCCAAATAGTGACACTGACAGATAGTGACGCTGAACACATGCCAGATAGTGACGCTGAACACATGCCAGATAGTGACACTGAACACATGCCAAATAGTGACACTGACAGATAGTGACGCTGAACACATGCCAGATAGTGATGCTGAACACATGCCAGATAGTGACACTGACAGATAGTGACGCTGAACACATGCCAGATAGTGACACTGAACACATGCCAGATAGTGACACAGACAGATAGAGACACTGAACACATGCCAGATAGTGACACTGAACATATGCCAGATAGTGACACTGACAGATAGTGACACTGAACACATGCCAGATAGTGACGCTGAACAAATGCCAGATAGTGACACTGAACACATGCCAAATAGTGACAATGGACACATGCCAGATAGTGACACATGCCAGATAGTGTCACTGAACACATGCCAGATAGTGACGCTGAACACATGCCAGATAGTGACGCTGAACACATGCCAGATAGTGACACTGACAAATAGTGACACTGACAGATAGTGACACTGAACACATGCCAGATAGTGACACTGAACACATGCCAGATAGTGACACAGACAGATAGAGACACTGAACACATGCCAGATAGTGACACTGAACATATGCCAGATAGTGACACTGACAGATAGTGACACTGAACACATGCCAGATAGTGACGCTGAACAAATGCCAGATAGTGACACTGAACACATGCCAAATAGTGACAATGGACACATGCCAGATAGTGACACATGCCAGATAGTGTCACTGAACCATACTTGCCAACCTTGAGACCTCCGATTTCGGGAGGTGGGGGGTGGGGGTGGGGCGGGGGCGTGGTCGGGGGTGGGGCGGGAGGCGTGGCTGGGGGCGTGGTTAAGATATATATATATATATATATATATATAAGAAATACTTGACTTTCAGTGAATTCTAGCTATATATATATATATATATATATATATATATATATATATATATATATATATATAAATAAAATAAATACTTGAATTTCAGTGTTCATTTACAAACTACAACTCACAAACACTTTAGAGTTAGGCTCCACCATCAGAATGTGTACTTAAACTTATAAAGATCACATGGATATTATTCAGTGAGTTGATTCACCAAAACTAACCTGTTATACAGGAGGAAAAAGCACACAGGACGTTTCAATTGTTCACAGACTGGTCGCGCTCATCAGAATGACAAGACACTTCCGGTCTGCAGGTGATAGCATTCAATTGGGAAGAAACGCCCTACTACCCCCTACTGACCAATGTGAATACTGATAAATGTGTAATGACAGCTCCAAAAACGAATTCAAACCACAAAATAAAATAAATAAATCAACACAAAAATGTGACACATTATGGGTGGGTCACATATGCATGTACAGTAGATGGCAGTATTGTCCTGTTTAAAAGTGTCACAACATTGCTGTTTACGGCAGACGAACTGCTTTACGGTAGACACTGTTGTTGTGTGTTGTCAACACGTCACTCAGGTCCGCTTGAATTTCGGGAGTTTTTCGGGAGAAAATTTGTCCCGGGAGGTTTTCGGGAGAGGCGCTGAATTTCGGGAGTCTCCCGGAAAATCCAGGAGGGTTGGCAAGTATGCACTGAACACATGCCAGATAGTGACACTGAACACATGCCAGATAGTGACACTGACTGATAGTGACACTAAAAAATGTCAATAATTATCGATATATTAATAATATTTCAACAATTACTGCAAAACAACAATTCCTTTCTATAGTTAAGTAAGAATAACAGGGCAAATTAATGTTACACAGACGTTATTTCCTGCCACTAAACCTGCAGAAAATAGTTCTCAGGTTTCTCTATGTGTACATTTTCAAGCTTTGTACTATTTTCTTACACTTTATGAAGCATTTCGTACATATTCCTTCATTTTAAGAGATTTTCATTAAGTGTTCAATGCGATTTGACTATTTTGTTGACATTGTTTGTTTTCCATGCTTGTGTTGACATTTCCTTTCTGCCTTGATAGCTGAGGGATTATAACCACAGGAAGTTACATTTCTAATAATATTTCCTTTTCTCCTGCTCCTTATTTCCCATAGATCATACAAGTATCAATAATTATCGCTATTGAGCGATACAAAACACTGATATCGTGACAGTTTTCAGCTCTAAAGTGGGCTGACAAATGAATGTGTTCAACCAGGCTGGTGGTATAAAAGTCCAGACACACAATCAGTGGCTCGACAAGAGCGGCTTTTTATTGATTAGGTGCCACTTTACAGCAATCAGTTCCTATGCAACTGATCCCACTTTTCATCCGCAACGTCATTATTTTGCTTCATGTTTACGTCTCATTGCTGTGCTGTGCTGGCTGCACACAAACCCTCCACATATAAATATGTGTGTGCACGGTGCTAGTTCACGATACCGCCACTGTTGGAATAATTGTTTGTAAGTTATCACAAAAGAAACGTTGTATTATGAATGCTGTCTTTCGAGGCCTAACAAGAGGAAGAAGGCTCGTGAAACGCCACTGTGATTTCAACACGGACAGGTTCCAGAGGAACTCTCTTTGAAGTGTTAAACAAACTCTCTCTGAAGTATTTCACAAACTCTCTTCCAACTATTTGGTAACCGAGGTCAACGCTGTTTACGACCCGCTGCCCTCTCGAAGTCCCTGTGGTCAGGAGACGGGAGGGGTTATCCATTTGTCCTCCAACACCTGCCCCAGCTGGATCCAGGAAGAGCCCAAGCCCGAGAAATCCTCTTCTTGGACTTCAATGAGACCGAAAACAATGACTGTTTTACATACTTCCCATTCCTGCTGTGACATGTGTTGGTGCGTGAACATTGAACATCTGAATAAATGAAGAGACGAAAACCTTCTTCGTGAGAGCGTGGTGCAGGACTGTACAGAGAGTGCAGTGGCCATGCCTCTCCTCAATATTGAGTCCAAATTGAATTCTGTCTCTGTTTGATTCCTTGCCTTTTGTCTTGTTTAATAGATGTCCTCAGTGTTTGAACGTGACAGCCACTAGAGATGGGATCTCATGGCTCTCTGAAGGGAGTCAGATCTTCACTTAACATGCTTCAAAACTCACCATATTTTACCCACCCATCAGGACCTGCGAAAATTGTCTTTTAATAAAAAAACCGAACCCCAAAACTCAAAATTGCGCTCTAGCGCCCCCTAGAAAAAAAAAAAACTAGACTGCCTATATCTCCCACTAGGAATATCGGAGAAACATGAAACAAAAACCTCTATGTAGGTCTGACTTAGACCTAGTTTTCATAATTGTATATCATCGGGCAGAAATCAACAGGAAGTGGGCAATTCCCCCTTCAAGACAAAAAAGTACTAAAAACAGTCACTTTTGCCTCTTTGAGCTGTAATTTGACCCCCTTAACATGCTTCAAAACTCACCAAACTGAACGCACACATCAGGACTGGCAAAAATTGTGATCTAATAAAAAAAAAAACTAACCCCAAATTTAAAAATTGTGCTCTAGAGCAATTTTTGAATAAAACGGAGAAAAAACTGCTCCTCGAGAGAAAAAAATGACAAAACTGCCTGTAACTCCCACTGGGAAGGTTGGAGAGACATGAAACAAAATCCTCTCCGTAGGTCTCACTTAGACCTGCATTTCATAAATTGACAACCCCCAGCAAAAATCTATTTATTTGGCCTGGGCAATATGGCCTCAAAATAAAATCTCCCATTTTTTTCCATACTCTTTAAAGAAATGACAGAGATCATGTAAAACACATTTTGATTTTATTTAATCAAAAACTAGTAGTTTTTGCTAAAAAATCTATTTTTTACAATGTGGGTTCTCTGTAGAAACATAAATTGTACTTTGAAAAAAATACATTTCTAAATATTAAAAAGGAAATTGAGCAATTTTTGATAATTCTGTCCTATTTACCGTGATGCTTTTGCTTATACAGTGGGGCAAAACAGTATTTAGTCAGCCACCAATTGTGCAAGTTCTCCCACTTAAAATGATGACAGAGGTCTGTAATTTTCATCATAGGTACACTTCAACTGTGAGAGACAGAATGTGAAAAAAAATCCATCCAGGAATTCACATTGTAGGATTTTTGAATAATTTATTTGTAAATTATGGTGGAAAATAAGTATTTGGTCAATAACAAAAATTCAACTCAATACTTTGTAATATAACCTTTGTTGGCAATAACAGAGGTCAAACAATTACTATAGGTCTTTACCAGGTTTGCACACACAGTAGCTGGTATTTTGGCCCATTCCTCCATGCAGATCTTCTCGAGAGCAGTGATGTTTTGGGGCTGTCGCCAAGCAACACGGACTTTCAACTCCCTCCACAGATTTTCTATGGGGTTGAGGTCTGGAGACTGGCTAGGCCACTCCAGGACTTTCAAATGCCTCTTACGGAGCCACTCCTTCGTTGCCCGGGCGGTGTGTTTGGGATCATTGTCATGCTGGAAGACCCAGCCACGTTTCATCTTCAAAGCTCTCACTGATGGAAGGAGGTTTTGGCTGAAAATCTCACAATACACGGCCCCATTTATTCTTTCCTTAACACGGATCAGTCGGCCTGTCCCCTTAGCAGAAAAACAACCCCAAAGCATGATGTTTCCACCCCCATGCTTCACAGTAGGTATGGCGTTCTTGGGATGCAACTCAGTATTCTTCTTCCTCCAAACACGACGAGTTGAGTTTATACCAAAAAGTTCTATTTTGGTTTCATCTGACCACATGACATTCTCCCAATCCTGTGATGTATCATCCATGTGCTCTCTGGCAAACTTCAGTCCGGTGCAGGTCTACAATTCTTTTCCTGGTGTCCTTCGACAGCTCTTTGGTCTCGGCCATAGCGGAGTTTGGAGTCTGACTGTTTGAGGCTGTGGACAGGTGTCTTTTATACAGATAACGAGTTCAAACAGGTGCCATTAATACAGGTAACGAGTGGAGGACAGAAGAGCTTCTTAAAGAAGAAGTTACAGGTCTGTGAGAGCCAGAGATCTTCCTTGTTTGAAGTGACCAAATACTTATTTTCCACCATAATTTACAAATAAATTCTTTAAAATTCCTACAATGTGAATTCCTGGATTTTTTGAAGCTCTTCTGTCCTCCACTCGTTACCTGTATTAATGGCACCTGTTTGAAATCGTTATCTGTATAAAAGACACCTGTCCACAGCCTCAAACAGTCAGACTCCAAACTCCACTATGGCCAAGACCAAAGAGCTGTCGAAGGACACCAGGAAAATAATTGTAGACCTGCACCAGGCTGAAGTTTGCCAGAGATCACATGGATGATACAGCAGAGGATTGGGGGAATGTCATGTGGTCAGATGAAACCAAAATAGAACTTTTTGGTATAAACTCAACTCGTCGTGTTTGGAGGGAGAAGAATACTGAGTTGCATCCCAAGAACACCATACCTACTGTGAAGCATGGGGGTGGAAACATCATGCTTTGGGGCTGTTTTTCTATTAAGGGGACAGGCCGACTGATCCGTGTTAAGGAAAGAATGAATGGGGCCATGTATCGTGAGATTTTGAGCCATAACCTCCTTCCATCAGTGAGAGCTTTGAAGATGAAACGTGGCTGGGTCTTCCAGCATGACAATGATCCCAAACACACCGCCCGGGCAACGAAGGAGTGGCTCCGTAAGAAGCATTTGAAAGTCCTGGAGTGGCCTAGCCAGTCTCCAGACCTCAACCCCATAGAAAATCTGTGGAGGGAGTTGAAAGTCCGTGTTGCTCGGCGACAGCCCCAAAACATCACTGCTCTCGAGAAGATCTACATGGAGGAATGGGCCAAAATACCAGCTACTGTGTGTGCAAACCTGGTAAAGACCTATAGTAATCGTTTGACCTCTGTTATTGCCAACAAAGATTATATTACAAAGTATTGAGTTGAATTTTTGTTATTGACCAAATACTTATTTTCCACCATAATTTACAAATAAATTATTCAAAAATTCTACAATGTGAATTCCTGGATTTTTTTTTCACATTCTGTCTCTCACAGTTGAAGTGTACCTATGATGAAAATTACAGACCTCTGTCATCATTTTAAGTGGGAGAACTTGCACAATCGGTTGCTGACTAAATACTTTTTTTGCCCCACTGTATGTTGATAAATATGCATTGTCCCAATTTAAATAGCTGTTTAAAGGGGAACATTATCACAATTTCAGAATGGTTAAAGCCATTAAAAATATTTTTTTATATTATTATATTTTTCGAAGTTTTTTTCAAAATTTTACCCATCACGCAATATCCCTAAAAAATGCTTCAAAGTGCCTGGTTTTAACCACCCGTCCATTTTCCTGTGACGTCACATAGTGAAGCCAACACAAAACAAACATGGCGGAAAGAACAGCAAGCTATAGCGACATTAGCTCGGATTCAGACTCGGATTTCAGCGGCTTAAGCGATTCAACAGATTACGCATGTATTGAAACGGATGGTTGTAGTGTGGAGGCAGGTAGCGAAAACCAAATTGAAGAAGAAACTGAAGCTATTGAGCCATATCGGTTTGAACCGTATGCAAGCGAAACCCACGAAAACGACACGTGAGAAAGCCGAAACAACAAACACGCTCAGAGGAGATAATGTTTGAAGAAAGGTGACCGGTTTTTACAAAAATGTTGTGTTGAAGGGGGAATAGCATGCTTCTTGTAGATTTTTGCTGGGGGTTGTCAATTTATGAAATGTAGGTCTAAGTGAGACCTACGGAGAGTATTTTGTTTCATGTCTCTCCGACCTTCCCAGTGGGAGTTACAGGCAGTTTTGTCATTTTTTTCTCCCGAGGAGCAGTTTTTTCTCCGTTTTATTCAAAAATTGCTCTAGAGCGCAATTTTTAAATTTGGGGTTAGGTTTTTTTTTTATTAGATCACAATTTTTGCCAGTCCTGATGTGTGCGTTCAGTTTGGTGAGTTTTGAAGCATGTTAAGGGGGTCAAATTACAGCTCAAAGAGGCAAAAGTGACTGCTTTTTTGTCTTGAAGGGGGAATTGCCAACTTCCTGTTGATTTATGCCCGATGATATACAATTATGAAAACTAGGTCTAAGTCAGACCTACATAGAGGTTTCAGACTTCGGATTCAGACTCGGATTTCAGCGGCTTAAGCGATTCAACAGATTACGCATGTATTGAAACGGATGGTTGTAGTGTGGAGGCAGGTAGCGAAAACCAAATTGAAGAAGAAACTGAAGCTATTGAGCCATATCGGTTTGAACCGTATGCAAGCGAAACCGACGAAAACGACACGTGAGAAAGCCGAAACAACAAACACGCTCAGAGGAGATAATGTTTGAAGAAAGGTGACCGGTTTTTACAAAAATGTTGTGTTGAAGGGGGAATAGCAAGCTTCTTGTAGATTTTTGCTGGGGGTTGTCAATTTATGAAATGTAGGTCTAAGTGAGACCTATGGAGAGGATTTTGTTTCATGTCTCTCCGACCTTCCCAGTGGGAGTTACAGGCAGTTTTGTCATTTTTTCTCTCCCGAGGAGCAGTTTTTTCTCCGTTTTATTCAAAAATTGCTCTAGAGCGCAATTTTTAAATTTGGGGTTAGTTTTTTTTTATTAGATCACAATTTTTGCCAGTCCTGATGTGTGCGTTCAGTTTGGTGAATTTTGAAGCGTGTTAAGGGGGTCAAATTACAGCTCAAAGAGGCAAAAGTGACTGCTTTTTTGTCTTGAAGGGGGAATTGCCAACTTCCTGTTGATTTCTGCCCGATGATATACAATTATGAAAACTAGGTCTAAGTCAGACCTACATAGAGGTTTCAGACTTCGGATTCAGACTCGGATTTCAGCGGCTTAAGCGATTCAACAGATTACGAATGTATTGAAACGGATGGTTGTAGTGTGGAGGCAGGTAGCGAAAACGAAACTGAAGAAGAAACTGAAGCTATTGAGCCATATCGGTTTGAACCGTATGCAAGCGAAACCCACGAAAACCACACGGGAGAAAGCGAGGACGAATTCGGCGATCGCCTTCTAACCAACGATTGGTATGTGTTTGTTTGGCATTAAAGGAAACTAACAACTATGAACTAGGTTTACAGCATATGAAATACATTTGGCAACAACATGCACTTTGAAAGCCCAATTTTCATCAATTAATATATTCTGTAGACATACCCTCATCCGCGCTCTTTTCCTGAAAGCTGATCTGTCCAGTTTTGGAGTTGATGTCAGCAGGCCAGGGAAGCTAGGGTCGATAGGGGGTTTAGCTCGCTCGTCTGCGGGAACAAACTGCCGCCATTGCTTGCCGTGCTAGCGAGGTCCTTTGTCCCTGAATTGCTCACACACTCCGGCAGATTCAATGGGGGTCTGGCGGCAGATTTCTTTGACTTTATCGTCGGAAATGCATCTGCTTTGAGTGTCGCAGGATATCCGCACATTCTTGCCATCTCTGTCGTAGCATAGCTTTCGTCGGTAAAGTGTGCGGAACAAATTTCGTCCAATTTCTTGCCACTTTCGCATATTTGGGCCACTGGTGCAACTTGAATCCGTCCCTGTTCGTGTTGTTCATACTTGTCAACCCTCCCGGATTTTCCGGGAGACTCCCGAAATTCAGCGCCTCTCCCGAAAACCTCCCGGGACAAATTTTCTCCCGAAAATCTCCCGAAATTCAAGCGGAGCTGGAGGCCACGCCCCCTCCAGCTCCATGCGGACCTGAGTCCGCTTTCCCACAATCAGAGAGGGTGTTCAGCATGGTTCGAAAGATAGTGACAGAGAATAGAACAAGGATGGACAATTCAACCCTTAACTCAACAATGAGTAGATGAGTGTTATGTGTGTGTATATGTGTAAATAAATGAACACTGAAATTCAAGTATTTCTTTTATTTATATAAATATATATAGCTAGAATTATATATATAGCTAGAATTCACTGAAAGTCAATTATTTCTTATATATATATATATATATATATATATATATATATTGTTGCGTTTTGGACCAGTTGTTCCTCCCAGGGAATTCAAGTCACAATTCGCTCCCAAGTTCTTTCCGACACTTAAAGCTGAGTTGAAAAACCACCAGAGACAGAATAGGTATTTTGTTGTATATGTTATGGTTTACTGAGAGGAGGTGACGGCAAACAGACACCAGGGGGCAGTATATACAATTATTTATTATATATATATATAGTCAACATATATATATATATATATATATATATATATATATAATAAACAATACTACTAAACTAAGGAAATGGAGTGTGAACTAGAATACAAGACTGTGTGGTGTAAGACTATGTGTGTAGTTAACTGAAGTGAGTGTTACCAACGTGTTGAACGAGATACGAGGAAGTCCATGTGGCAGGCAGGTTATCCGGGGCGAGAGAGAGGCGTCGGAATCCAGGGGCGAGCGAGAGGTCGAGAAACGAAGGAGGTAGTCAAGAGTCCAGAGGGAGATCCAGGGAAAAGTGAAACGCACAGCTCACTTTCCAGGCGACGGAGGGTAATGCGGGGACACGGGAGAACAAACAAGGATGTCAGACACGAGGGAAAACACGCAGAGAGAGAGATCATAAGCCTTACGGTACACCATGAGAAAACTAAGTTCCCGCGCCGATCCTAGGGTCCACTGGTCTTTTAACCAGCTCGCCCTCATCAGTTTCAGGTGTGATGATTGCCGGTGAGTGATTGCAGCTGGTGGCTGCTGCAGGGCGGGGACGCGCGCGGCGCATCCCTGGATGTGCGCACCCGTGGGCGTTTCCCGAGGTGCGCACAGACGGATGAGCGGCGTTGGCAGGAGCCTGAGCCGTAACAGTATATTCTCAAAGCTTTGCCAATATACATTGATTGAGACCAGTCTAACCCTAGAACATTCTATTGCGCCTCCCAAAATGGTCTGTCTTCCCGATCCCACCACCCTCTCTCTCGTCCCATTTCTGTAGACAAAACAAATGCTAGTCAAAACACATTCCAAAGAACTCAAGGTTAACACACACAGTATACTTGCTGACAGAGCAGCAAGAGAAGAAATGGAAAACACGAGCTGTTTTCAAATATGACTATGAAATAAAAGAAGTACAACTTAAATTCGGATATATGTAAATATCTGCCTCCGCCACAAGGCACCCCGTAAAAGATGGGAACAAGGTGAAACGCTGGGGAAGAAGATGAGTAAAAAAATACAATCTAGACTGGGCTCCTAAGGGGGCTTAGTCTGGAGTGGGGAAAAAAACTCCATGCCATGCACACATAAACATGTTACATTTAATCACGACAACTCGCAACAGGGGGGGGGAGTTGGGGCCCTGGAGGTCAACTGCTGCTATTGTCAGGACTTGGTCTTGGGTGTTTGCTTTTCCGGGATGCAACAGAAAGTTGGCTCAGGCGAGACGGGAATGTGAGTACATTTTCATTTAAACTACAAAAAAAAGGAAGTAAACAAAAGGCGCGCACAATGGCGGAGAACAAACTATGAAACCAAATACTTGCACAAAGGCAAAAACTATATGAACAACAAAAAACACTAACTGTGGCAATAATAAACAAAACTTACTTGGCATGGACAAAAATAGCAGCATGAATGATGGACACGAAAACAAGTGTCAGGAATGTACAGAGCATAAATGTGAGGATGTCGTCAGCACGGCAAACTGAAAACAATGAACTTAAATATTACAGACATGATTAACGAAAACAGGTGCGTGACTCAAAACGTGAAACGTGTGCGTGACGTGACAGGTGAAAACTAATGGTTGCTATGGTGACGAAACAAAAGTGCACAAAAAGTCCAAAAAACGAAACCGAACATGACCAAAACAAAAACATGATCACACAGACATGACAGCTATAAAGCGCTGCCAGCCGTCCATCACCCCAAAGGGCAATCAAGCGGTGTTTTCAAATATGACTATGAAATAAAAGAAGTACAACTTAAATTCGGATATATGTAAATATCTGCCTCCGACAATATATATATATATATATATATATATATATATATATATATATATATATATATATATATATATATATATATATATATATATATATATATATATATATATATATCTATATATATATATATATATATATATATATATATATATATATGAAATACTTGACTTGGTGAATTCTAGCTGTAAATATACTCCTCCCCTCTTAACCACGCCCCAACCACGCCCCCCACCCCCCACCTCCCGAAAGGTGGGCGGTGGCAAGTATGGTGTTGTTGCACCCTCCGACAACACACCAACGAGGCATGATGTCTCCAAGGTACGGAAAACAGTCGAAAAAAACGGAAAATAACTGAGCTGATTTGACTCGGTGTTTGAGAAAATGGCGGATTGCTTCCCGATGTTTTAATTCGCCAAAATTCACCCATTTAGAGTTCAGAAATCGGTTAAAAAAAAAAAAAAGGTCTTTTTTCTGCAACATCAAGGTATACAGGTAAAAGCCAGTAAATTAGAATATTTTGAAAAACTTGATTTATTTCAGTAATTGCATTCAAAAGGTGTAACTTGTACATTATATTTATTCATTGCACACAGACTGATGCATTCAAATGTTTATTTCATTTAATTTTGATGATTTGAAGTGGCAACAAATGAAAATCCAAAATTCCGTGTGTCACAAAATTAGAATATTACTTAAGGCTAATACAAAAAAGGGATTTTTAGAAATGTTGGCCAACTGAAAAGTATGAAAATGAAAAATATGAGCATGTACAATACTCAATACTTGGTTGGAGCTCCTTTTGCCTCAATTACTGCGTTAATGCGGCGTGGCATGGAGTCGATGAGTTTCTGGCACTGCTCATGTGTTATGAGAGCCCAGGTTGCTCTGATAGTGGCCTTCAACTCTTCTGCGTTTTTGGGTCTGGCATTCTGCATCTTCCTTTTCACAATACCCTACAGATTTTCTATGGGGCTAAGGTCAGGGGAGTTGGCGGGCCAATTTAGAACAGAAATACCATGGTCCGTAAACCAGGCACGGGTAGATTTTGCGCTGTGTGCAGGCGCCAAGTCCTGTTGGAACTTGAAATCTCCATCTCCATAGAGCAGGTCAGCAGCAGGAAGCATGAAGTGCTCTAAAACTTGCTGGTAGACGGCTGCGTTGACCCTGGATCTCAGGAAACAGAGTGGACCGACACCAGCAGA
>NC_084554.2:2677500-2692500 GCF_033978685.3 Nerophis lumbriciformis | reverse complement strand
TGAGGGAACCCCTCATGAAACAGGCCTGTAGAGATGAAGTAGTCTTGTGATTTTTTCCCCCCACACATACATATATATATATATATATATATATATATATATATATATATATATATATATATATATATATATATATATATATATATATATATACACATACATATATATATATATATATATATATATATATATATATATATATATATATATATATATATATATATATATATATATATATATATGTATGTGTGGGAAAAAAAATCACAAGACGACTTCATCTCTACAGGCCTGTTTCATGAGGGGTTCCCTCAATCATCATCATCTCCTGATGATTGAGGGAACCCCTCATGAAACAGGCCTGTAGAGATGAAGTAGTCTTGTGATTTTTTTCCCCACACATACATATATTGCGCTCTACTACGGTATCGAGCACTATTTTTTGGATAACCTTATTAAGACATATATATATATATATATATATATATATATATATATATATATATATATATATATATATATATATATATATATATATATATATATATATATATATATATATACACATATATATGTGTGTATTTATACATACATACATATGTATTTATAAATACATACATATATATATATATATATATATATATATATATATATATATATATATATATATATATATATATATGTGTGTATTTATACATATATATATATTTATATTTATTTATATATGTATATATATATATACATACATATATATATATATATATATATATATATATATATATATATATATATATGTGTGTATTTATACATATATATATATTTATATTTATTTATATATGTATATACTGTATATATATATACATACATATATATATATATATATATATATATATATATATATATATATATATATATATATATATATTAATACGTATAAATACACACACATATATATATATATACATATATATATGTTTGTAGCGCTACTGGATGTAAACGAAAGGATGGATCTATACAAATGTCGACTGTACGATACCAAGTGGACAGAGGACAACTTTAATCATGACCAACATATGATCCTGTAACTAAAATTCACGCCCGCATGTGTACCGTTAATACCAGACTATAAGACACTGCTTTTTTTCCTACGCTTTGAACCCTGCGTCTTGTAAGACGGAGCAGCTAAGTTATAGATTTTTCTTTGCTGGCACCAAAAACTAAAAAATACTTTAAAAAAACAAAACAAATGAATTATGATGTTCCATTATTATTATGCTTTGACTTGGTCACAATTGTCCACTGATGTATTTTTTAATAGCAAATGTAAATATGTTTGCATTTTCCCCCTATTTTTAAGTCGTATTTTGGGGGAAATTGTGGGTACAAGAGGTGCATAAGACAGAGAGACAACAACAACAACAATAGAACAACATCAGCAAATAGGATAGTAAAAGTCATAGCAAAGAAGCAGTTAGTGAAATAAATAATAATACAGAAATGACAAATTGATCAATACAAATACCAATAGAAAGCGCTATTGATAATGAATAATAACAATAATTACCTCTAGTATCAACAATACAATTGTTCAAATGCAACGATACATATATGTCATGATAACTGGAGATACAAAAGAAAGCAGATACATGGAGGGGAAGAAAGAGAAGCCAACTGTATTAACCTTGTAGATTGTTATTGTAAAAAAAAGTGTTTCAAATGCAACAATACATATATGTAATGATAACTTGAAGTATAAAAGAAAGCAGTTAAATTGAGAGGAAGGAAGAGAAGTGAACTTTATTAACCTTGTAGATTGTTATCGTAAAAAATTGTGTTTCAAAATGTTTCAAATGCAACAATACATATATGTCATGATAACTTGAAATATAAAAGAAAGCAGATACATGGAGGGGAAGAAAGAGAAGCCAACTGTATTAACCTTGTAGATTGTTATAGTAAAAAATGTGTTTCAAAATGTTTCAAAAGCAAACAATACATATATGTAATGATAACTTGAAATATAAAAGAAAGCAGTTAAATTGAGAGGAAGGAAGAGAAGTGAACTTTATTAACCTTGTAGATTGTTATCGTAAAAAAAATATGTTTCAAAATGTTTCAAATGCAACAATACATATATGTCATGATAACTTGAAATATAAAAGAAAGCAGTTAAATTGAGAGGAAGGAAGAGAGGTGAAATGTATTAACCTTGTAGATTGTTATCGTAAAAAAATTGTGTTTCAAAATGTTTCAAATGCAAACAATACATATATGTAATGATAACTTGAAATATAAAAGAAAGCAGTTACATGGAGGGGAAGAAAGAGAAGTTAACTGTATTAACCTTGTAGATTGTTATAGTAAAAAAAATGTGTTTCAAAATGTTTCAAAAGCATACAATACATATATGTAATGATAACTTGAAGTATAAAAGAAAGCAGTTAAATTGAGAGGAAGGAAGAGAAGTGAACTTTATTAACCTTGTAGATTGTTATAGTAAAAAATGTGCTTCAAAATGTTTCAAATGCAACAATACATACATGTCATGATAACTTGAAATATAAAAGAAAGCAGATACATGGAGGGGAAAAAAAGAGAAGTTAACTGTATTAACCTTGTAGATTGTTATAGTAAAAAATGTGTTTCAAAATGTTTCAAAAGCAAACAATACATATATGTCATGATAACTTGAAATATAAAAGAAAACAGATAAATTGAGAGGAAGGAAGAGAAGTGAACTTTATTAACCTTGTAGATTGTTATCGTAAAAAAATTGTGTTTCACAATGTTTCAAATGCAACAATACATATATGTCATGATAACTTGAAATATAAAAGAAAGCAGTTAAATTGAGAGGAAGGAAGAGAGGTGAAATGTATTAACCTTGTAGATTGTTATCGTAAAAAAATTGTGTTTCAAAATGTTTCAAATGCAAACAATACATATATGCAATGATAACTTGAAATATAAAAGAAAGCAGATACAGGGAGGGGAAGAAAGAGAAGTTAACTGTATTAACCTTGTAGATTGTTATAGTATAAAAATGTGTTTCAAAATGTTTCAAATGCAACAATACATATATGTCATGATAACTTGAAGTATAAAAGAAAGCAGATAAATTGAGAGGAAGGAAGAGAGGTGAACTTTATTAACCTTGTAGATTGTTATAGTATAAAAATGTGTTTCAAAATGTTTCAAATGCAACAATACATATATGTAATGATAACTTGAAATATAAAAGAAAGCAGATACATGGAGGGGAAGAAAGAGAAGTTAACTGTATTAACCTTGTAGATTGTTATAGTAAAAAATGTGTTTCAAAATGTTTCAAATGCAACAATACATATATGTCATGATAACTTGAAATATAAAAGAAAACAGATAAATTGAGAGGAAGGAAGAGAGGTGAAATTTATTAACCTTGTAGATTGTTATCGTAAAAAAAAGTGTTTCAAAAGCAAACAATACATATATGTAATGATAACTTGAAATATAAAAGAAAACAGATAAATTGAGAGGAAGGAAGAGAGGTGAAATTTATTAACCTTGTAGATTGTTATATTAAAAAAATGTGTTTCAAAATGTTTCAAAAGCAAACAATACATATATGTCATGATAACTTGAAATATAAAAGAAAGCAGATAAATTGAGAGGAAGGAAGAGAAGTGAACTTTATTAACCTTGTAGATTGTTATAGTAAACAAAATGTGTTTCAAAAGCAAACAATACATATATGTAGTGATAACTTGAAATACAAAAGAAAGCAGATACATGGAGGGGAAGAAAGAGAAGCCAACTGTATTAACCTTGTAGATTGTTATAGTAACAAATGTGCTTCAAAATGTTTCAAATGCAACAATACATATATGTCATGATAACTTGAAATATAAAAGAAAACAGATAAATTGAGAGGAAGGAAGAGAGGTGAAATTTATTAACCTTGTAGATTGTTATATTAAAAAAACCTGTTTCAAAATGTTTCAAAAGCAAACAATACATACATGTCATGATAATTTGAAATATAAAAGAAAGCAGTTAAATTGAGAGGAAGGAAGAGAAGTGAACTTTATTAACCTTGTAGATTGTTATACTAAAAAATGTGTTTAAAAATGTTTCAAATGCAACAATAAATACATGTAATGATAACTTGAAATATAAAAGAAAGCAGTTAAATTGAGAGGAAGGAAGAGAGGTGAACTTTATTAACCTTGTAGATTGTTATCATAAAAAATGTGTTTCAAAATGTTTCAAAAGCAAACAATACATATATGTCATGATAACTTGAAATATAAAAGAAAACAGATAAATTGAGAGGAAGGAAGAGAGGTGAAATTTATTAACCTTGTAGATTGTTATATTAAAAAAATGTGTTTCAAAATGTTTCAAAAGCAAACAATACATATATGTCATGATAACTTGAAATATAAAAGAAAGCAGATACATGGAGAGGAAGAAAGAGAAGTTAACTGATTAACCTTGTAGATTGTTATAGTCCCAATAGGTTAAGCTTTGTCAGTGTGCCATGTGTTACCCAGTTTCCCCTAGGGCAACAGCATATTTTCCAATGTATTTGAGTAAGAAGTGACAAAGGTGGACTATGAGGTGATATACTGTACAGCATGTTGAAGACGATGCACACCTGCACGTCCACAGGTGTGCTCGTCCCCATCGGAGAAAGTCACAAAGTGAAAGTCAGTCCCCTGACGAGCAGATAGTGGCTTCAGGCACTTTCGGATGAAATGCAGAGCAGATGGCACTCAGCGGGGGTCCGGGAGACAGGAGGCCATGCTGAGCCGTGCCAGAGTCAGGCCTTGATTGGCGCCTATCTGACCCGCTGCTCGCTTGATTACCGCCATCAGTCGCGGCGGGACGGCGGGTCTCTTGTTTGTGTTGTCATTACCAGCGTGGACTGACCCGTGTGGTCATCACATGCTTTGACAGGAAGTAACCTGGCTTGACGCCATCTGCCAAAAGGCTGTCATGACCAGGAGCCGGCAAGCGGGTCGATACAGATAATGATCATGATTATCACTGACGCGCGGGGGACAGAAACGCCATCTGGTAGCTCTCATGTGTTTAGCCGTGTATTGCGTCATCAGTTCAGGGGCGTCCAAATTACGGCCCGCGGGCCAAGTGCATCTCAACAATGACCATGAATTGAACTTTGAATGGTACACTGCACATCATTTACTTATACGACCCACACAAACGGCCGACACACATGGTCACACATAACACAACCTGTATTTAATAAAACATGTCCATTTAAGTCCCCTGCAATGCATGATGGGAAAAATGCAAAACACTCTCTGCACACTTATCCATGTTTGGCGCATTTTAGCGGTTTGATATTTCTGATCGATTACAAAACCTTAAGGAGGTCGCCACGAAAATAAATATAGTAGGAGTTTAACTTTCACATAATTTAAATATCCAATTATATACATTTTTAAATATAAATTTAAACTATAAAAACATTTAATTACATATATTTATATATATATATATGTATATATATATATATATATACAATATATTATATATATATGTATGTCTATATATACACAATATATTATATATATATATATGTATGTATATATATATATATATATATACAATATATTATATATATATGCATGTATTTATATATACAATATATATATATATATATATATATATATACACAATATATTATATGTGTATATATATATATATATATGTATATATATATATATACAATATATTATATATATATGTATATATATATATATACAATATATTATATGTATATATATATATATGTATACATATATATATACATATATAAAATATATTATATATATATATGTATGTATATATATACATACATATATATATATATATAAAATATATTATATATATATGTATGTGTATATATACATACAATATATATATATATATATACAATATATTATATGTATATATATATATATATATACACAATATATTATATGTATATATATATGTATATATATATATATACAATATATTATATATATATGTATATATATATATATATATACAATATATTATATGTATATATATATGTATACATATATATATATACATATATAAAATATATTATATATATATGTATGTATATATATACATATATATATATATATATATATATATATATATATAAAATATATTATATATATATGTATGTGTATATATATATATATATATATATATATATATATATATATATATATATATAAAATATATTATATATATATGTATGTGTATATATATATATATATATATATATATATATATATATATATACTATATGTATGTGTATATATATATATATATATATATATATATATATATATATATATATATATATATATATATATATATATATATATATATATATATATTTATATATATAATATATATTTATTTATTTAAAAAAAATTATATTTTTATATTTTAAATTTATATTTAAAAATATATGTATGTATATGTATATAAACTAGGGTTGTCCCGATACCAATAATTTAGTACCGGTACCAAAATGTATATCATTACTTTGATACTTTTCCAAATAAAGGGAAACTACGAAAAATGTCAATATTGGCTTTATTTTAACAGAAAATCTTACACTACATTAAACACTCACAGTCTAAGCACAATTTTACAAGGTTAAAATATGAATTCAAATGCATTGAAATGGCATCGACCCTGAAAGGAACGTCTTCCCCGTGCTCCTCGACTACAGTCTGCACCGGACCGAACAGCAGGACAGGTGTAACGACTACATTATTACCTGTCACTATTTATAACTCCTTGTGCTGGTGGCTATTTATTTGCGATAGCGAACATTAGTATTTTCATTTTGATATGAGCATTAAAAGTCGCGTCCTAGTTTAGCAGGAACACAACCAAGGCAGCATCACTTTGATATTCCTCATCTTTGAGCTCACACCAGCGAGTGAAAGTCGGGACAATGTCGATCCCGACTGTAGTTTTACGCGGGGTAACTTTTTTTCTTTTTTTTGTCTCCTCAGACAAAACTTTTCGTTTCTTTGGTCGTTTTGGAGATTCGGCCATGACAGCAGTAATTGCACATAGGCCTTCTTCTTCTTCTTCTTTGAGTTTTCTGGCGGCACCGCGGACGTTCACATCTACAGTCGTGGTCAAAAGTTAGCAATGTTAGTATTTGCTTACATGTCCCTTGGCAAGTTTACCTGCAATAAGGCGCTTTTGGTAGCCATCCACAAGCTTCTGCTTGACCACTTGACCACAAAATTGGTGCAGTTCAGCTAAATGTGTTGCTTTTCTGACATGGACTTGTTTCTTCAGCATTGTCCACACCTTTAAGTCAGGACTTTGGGAAGGCCATTCTAAAACCTTCATTCTAGCCTGATTTAGCTACCACTTTTGAGGTGTGTTTGGGGTCATTGTCCTGTTGGAACACCCAACTGCGCCCAAGACCCAACCTCCGGGCTGATGATTTTAGCTTGTCCTGAACAATTTGGAGCTAATCCTCCTTTTTCATTGTCCCATTTACTCTCTGTAAAGCAGCAGTTCCTTTGGCAGCAAAAAAAAAGGCCCAGAGCATAATACTACCACCACTATGCTTTACGGTAGGCATAGTGTTCCTGGGATTAAAGGCCTCACCTTTTCTCCTCCAAACATATTGCTGGGTATTGTGGCCAAACAGCTCCATTTTTGTTTCATCTGACGTCACATGGACGAAGGTAAAACCTTCTGTTTTGCTTCTGTGTTGCTTTTCTGACATGGACTTGTTTCTTCAGCATTGTCCACACGTTTAAGTCAGGACTTTGGGAAAGCCATTGTAAAACCTTCATTCTAGCCTGATTTAGCCATTCCTTTACCACTTTTGAGGTGTGTTTGGGGTCATTGTCCTGTTGGAACACCCAACTGCGCCCAAGACCCAACCTCCGGGCTGATGATTTTAATTTGGAGCTAATCCTCCTTTTTCATTGTCCCATTTACTCTCTGTAAAGCAGCAGTTCCTTTGGCAGCAAAAAAAAAGGCCCAGAGCATAATACTACCACCTCCATGCTTTACGGTAGGCATAGTGTTCTTGGGATTAAAGGCCTCACCTTTTGTCCTCCAAACATATTGCTGGGTATTGTGGCCAAACAGCTCCATTTTTGTTTCATCTGACATCACATGGACGAAGGTAAAACCTTCTGTTTTGCTTCTGTGTTGCTTTTCTGACATGGACTTGTTTCTTCAGCATTGTCCACACGTTTAAGTCAGGACTTTGGGAAAGCCATTGTAAAACCTTCATTCTAGCCTGATTTAGCCATTCCTTTACCACTTTTGAGGTGTGTTTGGGGTCATTGTCCTGTTGGAACACCCAACTGTGCCCAAGACCCAACCTCCGGGCTGATGATTTTAGCTTGTCCTGAACAATTTGGAGCTAATCCTCCTTTTTCATTGTCCCATTTACTCTCTGTAAAGCAGCAGTTCCTTTGGCAGCAAAAAAAAGGCCCAGAGCATAATACTACCACCACTATGCTTTACGGTAGGAATAGTGTTCCTGGGATTAAAGGCCTCACCTTTTCTCCTCCAAACATATTGCTGGGTATTGTGGACAAACAGCTCCATTTTTGTTTCATCTGACATCACATGGACGAAGGTAAAACCTTCTGTTTTGCTTCTGTGTTGCTTTTCTGACATGGACTTGTTTCTTCAGCATTGTCCACACGTTTAAGTCAGGACTTTGGGAAGGCCATTGTAAAACCTTCATTCTAGCCTGATTTAGCCATTCCTTTACCACTTTTGAGGTGTGTTTGGGGTCATTGTCCTGTTGGAACACCCAACTGCGTCCAAGACCCAATCTCCGAGCTGATGATTTTAGCTTGTCCTGAACAATTTGGAGCTAATCCTCCTTTTTCATTGTCCCATTTACTCTCTGTAAAGCACCAGTTCCTTTGGCAGCAAAAAAAAGGCCCAGAGCATAATACTACCACCACCATGCTTTACGGTAGGAGTAGTGTTCCTGGGATTAAAGGCCTCACCTTTTCTCCTCCAAACATATTGCTGGGTATTGTGGCCAAACAGCTCCATTTTTGTTTCATCTGACATCACATGGACGAAGGTAAAACCTTCTGTTTTGCTTCTGTGTTGCTTTTCTGACATGGACTTGTTTCTTCAGCATTGTCCACACGTTTAAGTCAGGACTTTGGGAAAGCCATTGTAAAACCTTCATTCTAGCCTGATTTAGCCATTCCTTTACCACTTTTGAGGTGTGTTTGGGGTCATTGTCCTGTTGGAACACCCAACTGCGCCCAAGACCCAACCTCCGGGCTGATGATTTTAGCTTGTCCTGAACAATTTGGAGCTAATCCTCCTTTTTCTTTGTCCCATTTAAAGCAGCAGTTCCTTTGGCAGCAAAAAAAAGGCCCAGAGCATAATACTACCACCACCATGCTTTACGGTAGGAATTGTGTTCCTGGGATTAAAGGCCTCACCTTTTCTCCTCCAAACATATTGCTGGGTATTGTGGCCAAACAGCTCCATTTTTGTTTCATCTGACATCACATGGACAAAGATAAAACCTTCTGGAGGAAAGTTCTGTGGTCATTTGTAGTTTTTTTTGCCCATGACAGAGGTGTCAGTCAACTAGTTTTAAGTCCATCTGTCATCCCAAAAGTTATGAAACCATTTGGTTGATAAGTTACTTGGCTTCTTAAACGTTCTGTTGTTATCTGTCATGTTATATTAACCTCCATGGCCTCCCTTCCTTGTTCTTCAGTATAGTATCTTTGACATTCAGACCTGCCATTGCCCTTCTGGAAAAGTCCAAAAGGAGAATGAAGGATGGCTGAGTGTGAGCCATCCATCAGGCTGGATGCTGGTTAGCGATAACTCCGGAGTTGTCGCCCGTCTTTCAGAAGGCCGGGCCGCAAAGTGACAGGTATCGACGTCCTATTGATCTTCTCCGCCTCAGTGATCAGACCAATTGTTCTCGCTTTTTTACGACTGGAGGAAGTCATCGGAAAATGACAATGAAATGTCCTAACATTTCATTTCAGCTCCGTCCTATCTTGCTGATTGTATTGTACCATATGCAGGCCCGGCCCTAACCAATCTGGCGCCCTAGGCAAGATTTTAGGTGGCGCCCCCCCCACATCTGCAGTGAAGTGTATATACTCACAAGAAACCGAATAGCTTTGTCTTTGACCTTTTTTTTTTTTACTTACAACTATACCTAATATATAAAGGGGTGGAAAAGTGACTATTACCTGCAGGGCAAACATTAGCTAACCAGAAGGCAATAATGTAAACAAAAAACAGCTGCTTAAAAGATCTAATACAAATGTCCCTGAGGAATGTAAGGTGGGAGTTCTGTAAATACCTAACGTTACATTATTATTTTCCATAACAATTTAGCCCCCTCCACAATATTAACCCGGCGTTAAAACAGAACTAGCTATTTATTGATTAGCAATTGCCGAATCATGTGACATTAGCTTAATGCTAAAAAGCCGGGTACTATCACATTCTGTAACAGACAAATAATTTCATGTTCGGCTCACCTAAAAGTTAAAGTTAAAGTACCAATGATTGTCACACACACACTAGGTGTGGCGAAATTATTCTCTGCATTTGACCCATCACCCTTGATCACCCCCTGGGAGGTGAGGGGAGCAGTGGGCAGCAGCGGTGGCTGCGCCCGGGAATCATTTTGGTGATTTAACCCCCAATTCCAACCCTTGATGCTGAGTGCCAAGCAGGGAGGTAATGGGTCCCATTTTTATAGTCTTTGGTATGACTCGGCCGGGATTTGAACTCCCAACCAACCGATCTCAGGACGGACACTCTAACCACTAGGCCACTGAGTAGTTGGCCTCCTCTTCTTTTCTCTTTTTTCTTCCCTGGGCACCTGACAGTTTTGGCCGTTTTGACATCTTGTGTTGATTTTTTGATGTGGTGACGTCCACAAAGAGTCATGATACGGGAAGGGAGGGGGCGCACCGTGCGGGGGGAGAGGGGGGGGGAGGGGGCGTAATGTTGTAACAAATAATATTTCTATTAAATAGGCTTTACTTTGCATTTTAATTAACGTGGGATTCTTTTTTGTATTTAGAAATAATAGTACCAACTTTTTCTTTTTTCTTTTTTTTTCTCCAACATTTGTGGCACTAGCTGGCGTGGCGCCCCCTGATGGACGGCGCCCTTAGCATTTGCCTATACGGCCTATGCCACGGGCCGGCCCTGACCATATGTCCCGGCAAGAAATCTGCGTTCAAAGAACTCCGGCTTATTAGTGATTCCCAGAGCCCACAAAAAGTCTGCGGGCTATAGAGCGTTTTCTATTGGGGCTCCAGTACTATGGAATGTTCTAGCAGTAACAGTTAGAGATGCTACCTCAGTAGAAGCATTTAAGTCCCATCTTAAAACTCATTTGTATACTCTAGCCTTTAAATAGACCCCCCATTAAGACCAGTTGATCTGCCGTTTCTTTTCTGCTCAGATTCGGTGACTATTATGTTGGATCCACTGTGGACTGGACTCTCACACTATTATGTTAGATCCACTATGGACTGGACTCTCACTATTATGTTAGATCCACTATGGAATGAACTCTCACTTTTATGTTAGATCCACTATGGACTGGACTCTCTCACTATTATGTTAGATCCACTATGGACTGGACTCTCACTATCATGTTAGATCCACTAAGGACTGGACTCTCATTTTTATGTTAGATCAACTATGGACTGGACTCTCACTATTATCTTAGATCCACTATGGACTGGACTCTCACACAATTATGTTAGATCCACTATGGACTGGACTCTCACTATTATGCTAGATCCACTATGGACTGGACTCTCACTATTATGTTAGATCCACTATGGACTGGACTCTCACACTATTATGTTATATCCACAATGGACTGGACTCTCACACTATAATGTTAGATCCACTATGGACTGGACTCTCACTATTATGTTAGATCCACTATGGAATGGACTCTCACTTTTATGTTAGATCCACTATGGACTGGACTCTCGCACCATTATGTTAGATCCACTATGGACTGGACTCTCACTATTATGTTAGATCCACTATGGACTGGACTCTCACACTATTATGTTAGATCCACTATGGACTGGACTCTCACACTATTATGTTAGATCCACTATGGACTGGACTCTCACTATTATGTTAGATCCACTATGGACTGGACTCTCACACTATTATGTTAGATCCACTATGGACTGGACTCTCACACTATTATGTTAGATCCACTATGGACTGGACTCTCACTATTATGTTAGATCCACTATGGACTGGACTCTCACACTATTATGTTAGATCCACTATGGACTGGACTCTCACTATTATGTTAGATCCACTATGGACCGGACTCTCTCACTTTTATGTTAGATCCACTATGGACTGGACTCACACTATTATGTCAGATCCACTATGGATTGGACTTTCACTATTATGTTAGATCCACTATGGACTGGACTCTCACTATTATGTTAGATCCACTATGGACTGGACTCTCACACTATTATGTTAGATCCACTATGGACTGGACTCTCACTATTATGTTAGATCCACTATGGACTGGACTCTCACTATTATGTTAGATCCACTATGGACTGGACTCTCACTATTATGTTAGATCCACTATGGACTGGACTCTCACTATTATGTTAGATCCACTATGGACTGGACTCTCACTATTATGTTAGATCCACTATGGACTGGACTCTCACACTATTATGTTAGATCCACTATGGACTGGACTCTAACTATGATGTTAGATCCACTATGGACTGGACTCTCACTATTATGTTAGATCCACTATGGACTGGACTCTCACTATTATGTTAGATCCACTATGGACTGGACTCTCACACTATTATGTTAGATCCACTATGGACTGGACTCTCACAATATTATGTTAGATCCACTATGGACTGGACTATCACACTATTATGTTAGATCCACTATGGACTGGACTCTTACACTATTATGTTAGATCCACTATGGACTGGACTCTCACTATTATGTTAGATCCACTATGGACTGGACTCTCTCACTTTTATGTTAGATCCACTATGGACTGGACTCTCACACTATTATGTTAGATCCACTATGGACTGGACTCTCTCACTATTATGTTAGATCCACTATGGACTGGACTCTCACTATTATGTTAGATCCACTATGGACTGGACTCTCACTATTATGTTAGATCCACTATGGACTGGACTCTCACACTATTATGGTAGATCCACTATGGACTGGACTCTCACTATTATGTTAGATCCACTATGGACTGGACTCTCACACTATTATGTTAGATCCACTATGGACTGGACTCTCACTATTATGTTAGATCCACTATGGACTGGACTCTCACTATTATGTTAGATCCACTATGGACTGGACTCACACTATTATGTTAGATCCACTATGGACTGGACTCTCACTATTATGTTAGATCCACTATGGACTGGACTCTCACTATTATGTTAGATCCACTATGGACTGGACTCTCTCACTATTATGTTAGATCCACTATGGACTGGACTCTCACTATTATGTTAGATCCACTATGGACTGGACTCTCTCACTATTATGTTAGATCCACCATGGACTGGACTCTCACTATTATGTTAAATCCACTATGGACTGGACTCTCACTATTATGTTAGATCCACTATGGACTGGACTCTCGCACTATTATGTTAGATCCACTATGGACTGGACTCTCACACTATTATGTTAGATCCACTATGGACTGGACTCTCACACTATTATGTTAGATCCACTATGGACTGGACTCTCACTATTATGTTAGATCCACTATGGACTGGACTCTCACACTATTATGTTAGATCCACTATGGACTGGACTCTCACTATTATGTTAGATCCACTATGGCCTGGACTCTCACAATATTATGTTAGATCCACTATGGACTGAGTGCCGTCACTACACCGAAGCAGGACGTCCAAACAGTGGACATGTATCCATGAAATTATTGAGAAGCTGCCGAGGGTATTAATAATGGATTCAATTTTTTTTTTTCCTGATTCAAACGCCACACTCACACATTGATGGCGGTCTGTGTGGCGCCACTGGACTAAGGTGCTGGTCGCATTTGTTTTGCTCGTTGTGAAGCAGCTGGAGCGGTTGCTAGGAGGCGAGTGCGACATCTGCTCGTGGCAGCGAGAGGCGAGCGGCGGCGAGCAGGTGGCAAAGTGGCAAGTAGAGCCGGGACGTGTCGGCCCGTTCTGTGCCGAGGGCTGGCGGGTCGCTGATGGAGCTCTCATTGACAGCTTGGTGCGACAGGAAGCCTGAAGCTGCACTTTTGTAAAATGTTGCCTATCACTCACAATATTTATGTCAAACAAGAACACAATGTTTTTTTTATGCATTCTAACCCGTAAATAAACACTAGGAAAAATCAGCTAACAGTGGAGCTAATAAAGTTGCTCTATTCTAGCTCTCAAAACATCCATTAATGTTTTATACACACACTGTAAGTATATATGTAGTATCTAGTAACATCCATAATAACATGTAATATATACATGATGTAAGTATATATGTCATGTAGTAACATTCATGTAATATATACATGATGTAAGTATATATGTCATGTAGTAACATTCATAATAACATGTAATATATACATGATGTAAGTATATATGTAGTATCTAGTAACATTCATAATAACATGTAATATATACATGATGTAAGTATATATGTCATGTAGTAACATTCATAATAAAATGTAATATATACATGATGTAAGTATATATGTCATGTA
Organism: Nerophis lumbriciformis; assembly: GCF_033978685.3. Taxonomy (NCBI): domain Eukaryota; kingdom Metazoa; phylum Chordata; class Actinopteri; order Syngnathiformes; family Syngnathidae; genus Nerophis; species Nerophis lumbriciformis. The sequence goes on along the minus strand of NC_084554.2, from coordinate 2,677,676 downwards.
GTAACATTCATAATAACATGTAATATATACATGATGTAAGTATATATGTAGTATCTAGTAACATTCATAATAACATGTCATATATACATGATGTAAGTATATATGTCATGTAGTAACATTCATAATAACATGTAATATATACATGATGTAAGTATATATGTCATGTAGTAACATTC
>NC_084554.2:2550000-2672500 GCF_033978685.3 Nerophis lumbriciformis | reverse complement strand
TAAGTAAGAGATGTGAAGACATTTAATTGGAATAAGAGTTTGAATATTCATGAGGACCAGGCTGTAAAAATAGTGGACACCACACAGCTGCTGTCCAGGACCTCCACGCCACATTTCTGCTATAATCTGAGCTCAGCCGCACGCCGTCCTACTCCTCTCCGTTAAATGATCACAGCGCTCTGACCCCATCTTGACCGAGGACCTTATTACCAACTCCACGAGGGTATGACGGCGCGGGCCTGGCCTCCAGAGAGCTGATTAGGGTAATAACGTGGATCCGCAGGCATGTGCGGCACGTTGATTCGGCCAATTAGGAATGTGACAAGTCTCGGACACGTCCTCCGACTCTCATGTTGGCGTAATGACGCCAGGGGGACGGTTTTTTTTCTAACCCCACTTGAAAGACGAGAATCACCGGCCGTCAAAAAGACTGGATTCTGTTCCTCGGTTTGGAGATCGTTAGTACAAGTCAACCCATACTTGCCAACCCTCCCGAATTTACAGGGTGACAAGAACTAAATCATCCAGACTAGAGATACATTGTATTATTATGTTTATCTTACCTAAAAATAAATATATTTATTAATTTAAAAAAAATAAAAAATAAAAACATTTTTACTATATTTTGCTAAAAACATCAAAATTAATTGTATTTTTTATTTGTATTAGGCATTAGAATTATACATATTTGAAATAATTAATTTTAAATTATCATAATAATTCATTTAAAATGACCATATTTAATTATTAAAATAATTGCTTGTTTATCAACAACTTTAGCATTTTATTCATTACATTTTGAAACTCTCAGAAGCCAAGATATGTTATATTCCTTAAGATTTATTTATGCAAGTTTGAAGTATCAATGATCTAAACACAGTTTTGTTTGCATATTTTCAGGATATATATATATATATATATATATATATATATATATATATATATATATATATATATATATATATATATATATATATATATATATGTATATATATATATATATATATATATATATATATATATATATATATATATATATATATATATATATATATATATATATATATATATATATAAAATACTCGACTTGGTGAATTCTAGCTGTCAAGAACTAAATCATCCAGACTAGAGATACATTGTATTATTATGTTTATCTTACCTAAAAATAAATATATTTATTAATTTAAAAAAAAAGAAAAACTAAATACACTTTTACTATATTTTGCTAAAAACATCAAAATTAATTGTATTTTTTATTTGTATTAGGCATTAGAATTATACATTAAAATAAACATATTTGAAATAATTAATTTTTAAATTATCATAATAATTCATTTAAAATGATCATATTTAATTATTAAAATAATTGCTTGTTTATCAATATATTTATTAATTTAAAAAAAAGAAAAACTAAATACATTTTTACTATATTTTGCTAAAAACATCAAAATTTATTGTATTTTTTATTTGTATTAGGCATTAGAATTATACATTAAAATAAACATATTTGAAATAATTAATTTAAAATTATCATAATAATTCATTTAAAATGACCATATTTAATTATTAAAATAATTGCTTGTTTATCAACAACTTTAGCATTTTATTCATTACATTTTGAAACTCTCAGAAGCCAAGTTATGTTATATTCCTTAATATTTATTTATGCAAGTTTGAAGTATCAATGATCTAAACACAGTTTTGTTTGCATATTTTCAGGATATATATATATATATATATATATATATATATATATATATATATCCATCCATCCATCCATCTTCTTCCGCTTATCCGAGGTCGGGTCGCGGGGGCAGCAGCTTAAGCAGGGAAGCCCAGACTTCCCTCTCCCCAGCCACTTCGTCCAGCTCTTCCTGTGGTACCCCGAGGCGTTCCCAGGCCAGGCGAGAGACATAGTCTTCCCAACGTGTCCTGGGTCTTCCCCGCGGCCTCCTACCGGTGGGACGTGCCCTAAACACCTCCCTAGGGAGGCGTTCGGGTGGCATCCTGACCAGATGCCCGAACCACCTCATCTGGCTCCTCTCGATGTGGAGGAACAGCGGCTTTACTTTGAGCTCCCCCCGGATGGCAGAGCTTCTCACCCTATCTCTAAGGGAGAGACCCGCCACCCGGCGGAGGAAACTCATTTCGGCCGCTTGTACCCGTGATCTTGTCCTTTCAGTCATAACCCAAAGCTCATGACCATAGGTGAGGATGGGAACGTAGATCGACCGGTAAATTGAGAGCTTTGCCTTCCGGCTCAGCTCCTTCTTCACCACAACGGATCAATACAGCGTCCGCATTACTGAAGACGCCGCACCGATCCGCCTGTCGATCTCACGATCCACTCTTCCCCCACTCGTGAACAAGACTCCGAGGTACTTGAACTCCTCCACTTGGGGCAAGATCTCCTCCCCAACCCGGAGATGGCACTCCACCCTTTTCCGGGCGAGAACCATGGACTCGGACCTGGAGGTGCTGATTCTCATCCCAGTCGCTTCACACTCAGCTGCGAACCGATCCAGTGAGAGCTGAAGATCCAGGCCAGATGAAGCCATCAGGACCACATCATCTGCAAAAAGCAGAGACCTAATCCTGCAGCCACCAAACCAGATCCCCTCAACGCCTTGACTGCGCCTAGAAATTCTGTCCATAAAAGTTATGAACAGAATGGATGACAAAGGGCAGCCTTGGCGGAGTCCAACCCTCACTGGAAACGTGTCCGACTTATTGCCGGCAATGCGGACCAAGCTCTGGCACTGATCATACAGGGAGCGGACTGCCACAATCAGACAGTCCAATACCCCGTACTCTCTGAGCACTCCCCACAGGACTTCCCGAGGGACACGGTCGAATGCCTTCTCCAAGTCCACAAAACACATGTAGACTGGTTGGGCAAACTCTCATGCACCCTCAAGGACCCTGCCGAGAGTATAGAGCTGGTCCACAGTTCCACGACCAGGACGAAAACCACACTGTTCCTCCTGAATCCGAGGTTCGACTATCCGGCGTAGCCTCCTCTCCAGTACACCTGAATAGACCTTACCGGGAAGGCTGAGGAGTGTGTGAGGCAACCTAACCGTTAAGCTAAAAAGCAAACTGGCCGGCATGCATAAAACGGCAATGGAAAATCGTAGGGAGGAAAGAATATGAGCCTATACAGAGCATCTATGAGCAGGCAGTTAGGAAAAAAGCTAATAAAATTATTTCCAACTCACAACACCCACTCTTTCCTGAATATGGAACCCTGCCATCAGGGAGAAGACTCCGGGTCCCACTATGCAAATCTAACCGCCTTAAATTATCATTTCTCCCAGCCTCCATTAAGCTGACCAACAATGTGCAATAGAATTTTAATACATAGGTTAGCACTTTTTTAGCACATAGCACTTTAGCACATAGCACTTTAGAACTAAGCACTTTAGCACACAGCACTTTATCCATGAGCTCTAGTGCAATGCACACTGGTACTTTATCTTTATCTCCATACTGTAGATTTTATGCCTACATCAAAGTGCCACCTACAGGTAAAAGCCAGTAAATTAGAATATTTTGAAAAACTTGATTTATTTCAGTAATTGCATTCAAAAGGTGTAACTTGTACATTATATTTATTCATTGCACACAGACTGATGCATTCAAATGTTTATTTCATTTAATTTTGATGATTTGAAGTGGCAACAAATGAAAATCCAAAATTCCGTGTGTCACAAAATTAGAATATTACTTAAGGCTAATACAAAAAAAGGGATTTTTAGAAATGTTGGCCAACTGAAAAGTATGAAAATGAAAAATATGAGCATGTACAATACTCAATACTTGGTTGGAGCTCCTTTTGCCTCAATTACTGCGTTAATGCGGCGTGGCATGGAGTCGATGAGTTTCTGGCACTGCTCAGGTGTTATGAGAGCCCAGGTTGCTCTGATAGTGGCCTTCAACTCTTCTGCGTTTTTGGGTCTGGCATTCTGCATCTTCCTTTTCACAATACCCCACAGATTTTCTATGGGGCTAAGGTCAAGGGAGTTTGCGGGCCAATTTAGAACAGAAATACCATGGTCCGTAAACCAGGCACGGGTAGATTTTGCGCTGTGTGCAGACGCCAAGTCCTGTTGGAACTTGAAATCTCCATCTCCATAGAGCAGGTCAGCAGCAGGAAGCATGAAGTGCTCTAAAACTTGCTGGTAGACGGCTGCGTTGACCCTGGATCTCAGGAAACAGAGTGGACCGACACCAGCTGGACTGCTGCTGAGTGGTCCAAAGTCATGTTTTCTGACGAAAGCAAATTTTGCATTTCCTTTGGAAATCGAGGTCCCAGAGTTTGGAGGAAGACAGGAGAGGCACAGGATCCACGTTGCCTGAAGTCTAGTGTAAAGTTTCCACCATCAGTGATGGTTTGGGGTGCCATGTCATCTGCTGGTGTCGGTCCACTCTGTTTCCTGAGATCCAGGGTCAACGCAGCCGTCTACCAGCAAGTTTTAGAGCACTTCATGCTTCCTGCTGCTGACCTGCTCTATGGAGATGGAGATTTCAAGTTCCAACAGGACTTGGCGCCTGCACACAGCGCAAAATCTACCCGTGCCTGGTCTACGGACCATGGTATTTCTGTTCTAAATTGGCCCGCCAACTCCCCTGACCTTAGCCCCATAGAAAATCTGTGGGGTATTGTGAAAAGGAAGATGCAGAATGCCAGACCCACAAACGCAGAAGAGTTGAAGGCCACTATCAGAGCAACCTGGGCTCTCATAACACCTGAGCAGTGCCAGAAACTCATGGACTCCATGCCACGCCGCATTAACGCAGTAATTGAGGCAAAAGGAGCTCCAACCAAGTATTGAGTATTGTACATGCTCATATTTTTCATTTTCATACTTTTCAGTTGGCCAACATTTCTAAAAAATCCCTTTTTTGTATTAGCCTTACACAATATTCTAATTTTGTGACACACGGAATTTGGGATTTTCATTTGTTGCCACTTCAAATCATCAAAATTAAATGAAATAAACATTTGAATGCATCAGTCTGTGTGCAATGAATAAATATAATGTACAAGTTACACCTTTTGAATGCAATTACTGAAATAAATCAAGTTTTTCAAAATATTCTAATTTACTGGCTTTTACCTGTATGTCTATCAAGCTCCATGTTCTGATGTTTAAATGTTAGTTGTATGGTTGTGGTTGTGTCTGTGCTTGTGTTTTTTGTTCTGTTGTTTTTGGGTATGTTAAGAAAGCAATGATGCACCGTGCCCAAGACAAATTTCCCGGCGGGGACAATAAAGTTGAACCTTGAACCTTGAACCTTGATATACTGCTTGTCCTTTCTTAGCAAACCCAGCTCGTGACTCTCAGTCAATCTCCCAAACAAATCTGTTTTCTGTCTCGGCGACATTTGAGCAGCAGCGTTTATCTCCGCCGACAAATCCCCCCGAAGAGGCAGTGACGTGACGTCACGGCCCCCCAGGCGGGTCGCCAGCGGTTCTTTAAAAGTCACATCTAAAGCGTGGCGAGACTAAAACCTCCCCAGCGCTGATGAAAGGTGGGCTTTCAGAGACTGCGCCAGACGTCGAGTTCAAATTAATTTTTGATCCGCGGCAAACGCGGATCTGCGGAGTGAACGGGAACTCTGATTTAGAGGCAATATTGCGGCATTAAGGACGTCTAGGTCCAAGTCTAAAAATAGGTGGCGTGAATCACTTTCTTAGCGCACTTCACCTTGAGAACACCTCGTCTTTATCAGTATTAATGCTGGCTTTGCCCCGGTTATTTCACACTTGGTTACCTACAGAGTGAGACTTATTGGTCGCAGCTGAGACTTCGGCGCAACATGGCGCTTACAGGGGAGGCTTCTCTCTGCGTCATAATCGGGGGGAACGTTGGCGGTGTGCCGACACGTGCAGCCAAGTATGGTGGAAGCGGCGGTTTAGCTCGCCCTCCGGTGAGGCTTAGAGTGATAAAGCAACTTTTGAGAAAGAGAGGATGAGATGAAAACAGTCCCGAAGATCGCTCAGCAAAGCCTTGGATTCTTTCTTTGGATTCTTTCTTTGGAATCTTTCTTTGCAATCTTTATTTCAAGGGCGGAAGCTTTGCTGGCGGCTAAGCTGGCAGAAAGATGGCCGACGTCCTCGCCTCACACGGCCTTCACACCTGCACTACACTACACTGTATCAGATATACTGTATACCAGAGGTGTGGACTCGAGTCACATGACTTGGACTCGAGTCAGACTCGAGTCATGAATTTGATGACTTTAGACTCGACTTGACGAAATGTAAAAAGACTTGCAACTCGACTTAGACTTTAACATCAATGACTTGTGACTTCACTTGGACTTGAGCCTTTTGAATTGACATGACTTGACATGACTTGCTACTTTCCCCAAAACCCAAAGACGAAAAAGTTATTCGGGAGCGCTCCGTATTTTCCATTGTGTACTTGTCTATCAGCGTTGCGTGTGTCAGCTGGTGTGCTCTCAGTACGACAGCCAATCAAATTAGATCTACTTTCTTTTCATCACACAGCATTCATCCAATCAAATTGCGGGACAACCAACGAAGAAGACATGTCCAAACCCCACGCCAGTGAACAAAAAAATGATACCTAAAATAATTTTGTTTGGGTATAAAAATTACGAGGTGGTCAACACAAAACGGTTTGCAGTACGCAACACATGCGGTTCGAAAATTACTGATGGAGAGGCAACAGCTTCCAACTTCGTCCGGCATTTGAAGTTGCACAAAGAAGGGTAAGTTTTGAATGTAAGATAACGTTTATTGGCTAAGTAACGTGACTTTTATTTGCTGTGTAGTTAAATCAGTGAGGCTGTAAACTCACTGCTAACGTTATAACGTTATTGCAAACACGGGAATCTGTTGCAGTTCACTACCTTATTCATACTTTTTGTTCAGTGATTTTTTTTAAGCAGGGTTACGTTAGTCAATATATCACACGTAACGTTAGACGGCGGTCAGCAGCACCGCGTATTTTAGCCACCTAAAAAAAGACAAAAATAGTAAAATAAAGGTCAGTTAAAATGTATACTATATTATGAATATGTGTACCGTTTTAGCTAGCTTTCTGACATACTGTTGGTTGTTTACCTCAGTGGTCCCCAACCACCGGGCCGCGGCCCGGTACTGGTCCGTGGATCGATTGGTATCGGGCCGCACAAGAAATATTTTTTTTTTCTTTTTCTTTTTTTAATTAAATCAACATAAAAAACACAAGATACACTTACAAGTAGTGCACCAACCCAAAACAACTCTCTCCCCCCTTTTGTTCTGGGCATTGAACATGAAGACTCTTCCTTCACTGTTCCGAGTGGCCATGAGAGTCTTGGCAGTGCCTGCCTCCAGTGCTCCAGTGGAGCGAGTTTTCAGCCATGGTGGCATCATACTACGCCCCCATCGTGCACAAATGACTGACAGACTCTTGGCTAATTTGGTCTTTTGCAAATGCAATGCAGCATAGGGCCCTGACATATAAAAAGTACAACTTTTTTGTTATGTTCACGTATATGTCATGTTTTTTCAATGTTAACACTTTTGTACAAATAAGTACATTTGCACTTTATTTTTCAATGTGTTTGTTCTGTAAAGGAATGAGTTCATGTTTAAAATGACTGGTTAATAGTGCTATTATAAAGTGCAATGTCAGCACAATTTTCTTTCCTGCAATTTAAAATGCACTTGTTTTAATAAATAAATACAGCGTTTGAAAAGCATACACAATCTGTGTTAATATATTAGTCTGTGGTTAAAAGGACTTGAAAGGACTCGAAACTCAAAATGCAGGACTTAGGACTTGACTTGAGACTTTCCAGTCTTGACTTTGGACTTGACTCGGGGCTTGCCTGTCTTGACTCGGGACTTGACTTGGACTTGAGGGCAAAGACTTGAGACTTACTTGTGACTTGCAAAACAATGACTTGGTCCCACCTCTGCTGTATACCATTGGCGTTGTTAGGCCTATTTTAGGGGGGCTCAAGCCCCCCTAAAATATCCTTAAGCCCCCCTAAATAATTTGGTGTTATATACAGTATATATATATATATATTTTTTACAAATACATGCCGACATATTCATTATAAAGCGGCCCGAATATGAGTTTAAATAAATCATATAACCTGTTATTAGAATCAGAATCAGAATCAGAATCAGCTTTATTGTCATTACGCAAGGTAACGAGATTGAGGCCATTCCATACAGTGCGATGTGTGCATGCTAGAAAAACAATGTGCAAATATATAGAAATATAAAAAATGTAGAAGTGCAATGAATATGGTGTGAAATGAATATATACATGAAAAAACTAAACAAAACAAAAACAGGGTGGTTGGTGGAATGGGTTATTGCACCGAAGAGAAGGCAGTTATGAGGGACAATGGGGCAGTCCGTTCAGGATGGTTATGGCCCTGGGGAAGAAGCTGTTCTTTAGCCTGTTTGTTTTGGTTTTAATGCACCTGTAGCGCTTCCCAGAGGGCAGCAGGTGGAACAGGTCAGAGCCAGGGTGGGTGCTGTCCTTGATGATGGCACTGGCTCTGTTGAGGCAGCGGGAGGTGTAGATGTCCGTCAGAGAGGGGAGAGGGCGGCCGATGATCTTCTGAGCCGTCTTGACCACTCTTTGCAGCCTCTCCCTGTCTGCTGCAGTGCAGCTGCCGTACCATACCGTAATACAGTAGGTCAGCAGGCTCTCGATGGACGAGCGGTAGAAGGTCAGCAGCAGGTCAGGCTTCAGGTTGTACTTCCCGAGGACTCTAAGGAAGTGTAGCCGCTGCTGAGCCTTCTTGATGATTGATGTGGTGTTGACTGTCCAGGAGAAGTCATTAGAGATGTGGACTCCAAGGTACCTGAAGGTGTGGACCCTCTCTACACGCTCGCCGTTGATGTAGAGGGGGGCAGGGTCGGTGCTGCTCCTCCTGAAGTCGACGATGATCTCTCTGGTCTTGCTGGTGTTGAGAGCGAGGTTGTTCTCCGAAGACCAGGCCGTCAGCTTCAGGACCTCCTCTCTGTAGGCAGCCTCGTCACCCCTGGAGATGAGCCCGACCACTGTGGTATCGTCGGCGAACTTGACGGTAAGGTTGTCACTGTGGGCCGGACTGCAGTCATGGGTGTAAAGGCAGTAGAGGAGGGGGCTCAGCACACAGCCCTGTGGGGAGCCGATGCTCAGCGTGCGGGAGGATGAGAGGTGCGGGCCAAGTCTCACATTCTGGGGTCGGTCCGTTAGGAAGTCCCTTATCCAGGCGTTTGTGAGAGGGGGGAGGCCAAGAGTGTCCAGTTTATTGCAGAGTCTGTCCGGGATTATTGTATTAAAGGCAGAGCTATAGTCCACAGAGAGCATCCGGACGTAGCTCTGCTGCTGCTCCACTCAGTTTCCCCTCACTTCGTAGCGTAAGGTAGAGAGCCCCTTTAGTGCGTCGGTATCCAATCCATTCCACTTGTTCATATAGAAAATGCCCACACCACTCAAATTCCAGTCCGCATTTTCTCTGCGACCTTGCTTGCGGTCCTGCAGGTGTACGAAGCACATGATCTTCCTTTACAATGAGTGAAGCTGCACGAAACCTTGTGTGTGCAATTGTAAATAATTTTAAGTTTTGTGTTTCTTGTAGAATCTATATAAAGTAATATACATTATCCTATTGTTAAAATAATGAAAAAAAAACCATCATTAAATATATTTGTTTTATTGTATTGTTACATTAATAGCTGTTGTATTATTATAGGATGGCTTGTTAAACATTTCATAGGATTGTCAGAGGGAGGAAAAACCAAGACATTTAATATAAAATGTAAAATTAATAAATACATAAAAAGAAAAAGAAAATTAAAGCTGCAAGCAGCATTGGTCGGGCCCGCATATTTGGCAGGTGCTAGTCCTAAGTGTCCCAATACTTTTGTTCAGTTTTCGTCATAAGTGTCCCAATACTTTTGTCTACTTTTAGTCCGAATTGTCCCAATACTTTTGTGTAGTGTACCTACCTTGTCTGCATTGTGTGGGCACGCTGGTGCTTCCTGCTTTTAAGCAGCCTTCTTGAAAAAACAGCAGCATCAGCGCAGCGGCTCTTTGAAGGGTCATAAAATAAAAACCGGAGTCGGTATTAAAACTCTTTCGATAACTTTTAATCAAAAGGGTTCAATCTCTCTCCTGTGTTAGTTTGAAGCCGAAACAACAAACACGCTCAGAGGAGATAATGTTTGAAGAAAGGTGACCGGTTTTTACAAAGATGTTGTGTTGAAGGGGGAATAGCAAGCTTCTTGTAGATTTTTGCTGGGGGTTGTCAATTTATGAAATGTAGGTCTAAGTGAGACCTACGGAGAGGATTTTGTTTCATGTCTCTCCGACCTTCCCAGTGGGAGTTACAGGCAGTTTTGTCATTTTTTTCTCCCGAGGAGCAGTTTTTTCTCCGTTTTATTCAAAAATTGCTCTAGAGCGCAATTTTTAAATTTGGGGTTAGTTTTTTTTTATTAGATCACAATTTTTGCCAGTCCTGATGTGTGCGTTCAGTTTGGTGAGTTTAGAAGCGTGTTAAGGGGGTCAAATTACAGCTCAAAGAGGCAAAAGTGACTGTTTTTAGTACTTTTTTGTCTTGAAGGGGGAATTGCCAACTTCCTGTTGATTTCTGCCCGATGATATACAATTATGAAAACTAGGTCTAAGTCAGACCTACATAGAGGTTTCAGACTTCGGATTCAGACTCGGATTTCAGCGGCTTAAGCGATTCAACAGATTACGAATGTATTGAAACGGATGGTTGTAGTGTGGAGGCAGGTAGCGAAAACGAAATTGAAGAAGAAACTGAAGCTATTGAGCCATATCGGTTTGAACCGTATGCAAGCGAAACCGACGAAAACGACACGTGAGAAAGCCGAAACAACAAACACGCTCAGAGGAGATAATGTTTGAAGAAAGGTGACCGGTTTTTACAAAAATGTTGTGTTGAAGGGGGAATAGCAAGCTTCTTGTAGATTTTTGCTGGGGGTTGTCAATTTATGAAATGTAGGTCTAAGTGAGACCTACGGAGAGGATTTTGTTTCATGTCTCTCCGACCTTCCCAGTGGGAGTTACAGGCAGTTTTGTCATTTTTTTTCTCCCGAGGAGCAGTTTTTTCTCCGTTTTATTCAAAAATTGCTCTAGAGCGCAATTTTTAAATTTGGGGTTAGGTTTTTTTTTTATTAGATCACAATTTTTGCCAGTCCTGATGTGTGTGTTCAGTTTGGTGAGTTTTGAAGCATGTTAAGGGGGTCAAATTACAGCTAAAGGCAAAAGTGACTGTTTTTAGTACTTTTTTGTCTTGAAGGGGGAATTGCCAACTTCCTGTTGATTTCTGCCCGATGATATACAATTATGAAAACTAGGTCTAAGTCAGACCTACATAGAGGTTTTTGTTTCATGTTTTTCCGATATTCCTAGCGGGAGATATAGGCAGTCTAGTTTTTTTTTTCCTAGGGGGCGCTAGAGCGCAATTTTGAGTTTTGGGGTTCGTTTTTTTTAGTAAAAGACAATTTTTGCAGGTCCTGATGGGTGGGTAAAATATGGTGAGTTTTGAAAAAATAGTGCTCAAAGAGGCGGCGGAAGAATAATAATAAAGAAAGAATAAAACCTTACAAATTCAATAGGTCCTTATGTCCCATTGCATAAGGACTCCCTGTGGGAGTCCTTATGCAATGGGCCATGCGGGCCCTAAAAATGGTTCAAAGCCATCGTCCCGGGGAGCATTTAATTTCGTCCTGTGCATTTTTTTTAAAATAATAATAAAAACAATGAATCATTTCTAAGTCTTTGTTAGCCGTTTGTGAAGTTTTGTGCTCGTGCGCTACGTTCGCTCGCACCCTGTGCATCTCCTGGGGGCTAAGCCCCCCCTGTCCTTAAAAGCTAGTGACGCCCCTGCTGTATACACACACACACACACACACATATACATACTTGCCAACCCTCCCGAATTTTCCGGGAGACTCCCGAAATTCAGCGCCTCTCCCGAAAACTTCCCGGGACAAATATTCTCCCGAAAATCTCCCGATTTTCAGTCGGAGCTGGAGGCCACGCCCCCTCCAGCTCCATGCGGACCTGAGTGAGGACAGCCTTTTTTCAACAGAGTGACAAGAAATAAATCATCCAGACTAGAGATAAATTGTATAATTATGTTTATCTTACCTACAAATAAATATATTTATTAATTAAATTTTTTATTTTATTTTACTATATTTTGCTAAAAACATCAAAATTAAATGTATTTTTTCTGACTCCTTATTACATCCAGGCATTAGAATTATACATTAAAATAAACATATTTTAAATAATTAATTTTAAATTATCATAATAATTCATTTAAAATGACCATATTTAATTAATAAAATAATTGCTTGTTTATCAACAACTTTAGCATTTTATTCATTACATTTTGAAGCTCTCAGAAGCCAAGTTATGTTATATTCCTTAATATTTATTTATGCAAGTTTGAAGTATCAATTATCTAAACACAGTTTTGTTTGCATATTTTCAGGATATATATATATATATATATATATATATATATATATATATATATATATATATATATATATATATATATATATATATATATATTTATATATATATTTTATATTCAATATATATATATATATATATATATATATATATATATATATACATATATATATATATATATATATATATATATATATATATATATATATATGTATATATATATATATATATATATATATATATATATATATATGTATGAAATACTTGACTTGGTGAATTCTAGCTGTCAATATACTCCTCCCCTCTTAACCACGCCCTCAAACATTCCTTTTAATCAGGACAAAAAACAAATTATTTTTTTGAACTGGAAAAATTCCCGGATTTCCCGAAATTCCAGGAATTTTGTAATATCATTTCACAATTCAACATGTTACTACTTCAACATTTCTCTACCTATTTGAAAAATTCCAACACCAACCATTTCAACTCATTCAGAACATTCAAGTTATTTACCATTTTCCAAAAAATTCCCGTTTTTCCCGAAATTCCCATTGAAATCTATGGGACATTTTTCAAAATTCCACAATCCCCACATTTTTCATCTGATTCAAACCGTTACAACTTCAAAATATTCGGCCTGTTCGGGAATTGTATGATCTACTTCAACAATTGTAAAAAAAAATTAAAAAAAATTCCCAGATTTCCAAGAATTCCAGGTTTTCCGGGACATTTTTCCCATTCAAAATGAATTGGCCATTTTTCAAACTTTCACCATTTTTAAATTTTTAAACCTATTCAAACTATTCCACTTTCAACATAATCCACCCTTCTGGAAATTTTAACTACACTTTTTCCAAGTTCGAAAAAATTCCAGGATTTTCCAGAATTCCTGGTTTTCCAAAGCCCTATTTCCACCCTTTTTTTCTAGCGACTACTCCTTCCACAATTTTCAACCCACTTCAACCGTTCCACCGTCAAAACATTCCTTTTAATCAGGACAAAAAACAAATTGGTTTTTTGAACTGGAAAAATTCCCGGATTTCCCGAAATTCCAGGAATTTTGTAATATCATTTCACAATTCAACATGTTACTACTTCAACATTTCTCTACCTATTTGAAAAATTCCAACACCAACCATTTCAACTCATTCAGAACATTCAAGTTATTTACCATTTTCCAAAAAATTCCCGTTTTTCCCGAAAATTCCCATTGAAATCTATGGGACATTTTTCAAAATTCCACAATCCCCACATTTTTCATCTGATTCAAACCGTTACAACTTCAAAATATTCGGCCTGTTCAGGAATTGTATGATCTACTTCAACAATTGTAAAAAAAAATTAAAAAAAATTCCCAGATTTCCAAGAATTCCAGGTTTTCCGGGACATTTTTCCCATTCAAAATGAATTGGCCATTTTTCAAACTTTCACCATTTTTAAATTTTTAAACCTATTCAAACTATTCCACTTTCAACATAATCCACCATTCTGGAAATTGTAACTACCCTTTTTCCAAGTTCGAAAAAATTCCAGGATTTTCCAGAATTCCTGGTTTTCCAAAGCCCTATTTCCACCCTTTTTTTCTGGCGACTACTCCTTCCACAATTTTCAACCCACTTCAACCGTTCCACCGTCAAAACATTCCTTTTAATCAGGACAAAAAACAAATTGGTTTTTTGAACTGGAAAAATTCCCGGATTTCCCGAAATTCCAGGAATTTTGTAATATCATTTCACAATTCAACATGTTACTATTTCAACATTTCTCTACCTATTTGAAAAATTCCAACACCAACCATTTCAACTCATTCAGAACATTCAAGTTATTTACCATTTTCCAAAAAATTCCCGTTTTTCCCGAAATTCCCATTGAAATCTATGGGACATTTTTCAAAATTCCACAATCCCCACATTTTTCATCTGATTCAAACCGTTACAACTTCAAAATATTCGGCCTGTTCAGGAATTGTATGATCTACTTCAACAATTGTAAAAAATTTTTAAAAAAATTCCCAGATTTCCAAGAATTCCAGGTTTTCCGGGACATTTTTCCCATTCAAAATGAATTGGCCATTTTTCAAACTTTCACCATTTTTAAATTTTTAAACCTATTCAAACTATTCCACTTTCAACATAATCCACCATTCTGGAAATTGTAACTACCCTTTTTCCAAGTTTGAAAAAATTCCAGGATTTTCCAGAATTCCTGGTTTTCCAAAGCCCTATTTCCACCCTTTTTTTCTAGCGACTACTCCTTCCACAATTTTCAACCCACTTCAACCGTTCCACCGTCAAAACATTCCTTTTAATCAGGACAAAAAACAAATTGTTTTTTTGAACTGGAAAAATTCCCGGATTTCCCGAAATTCCAGGAATTTTGTAATATCATTTCACAATTCAACATGTTACTACTTCAACATTTCTCTACCTATTTGAAAAATTCCAACACCAACCATTTCAACTCATTCAGAACATTCAAGTTATTTACCATTTTCCAAAAAATTCCCGTTTTTCCCGAAATTCCCATTGAAATCTATGGGACATTTTTCAAAATTCCACAATCCCCACATTTTTCATCTGATTCAAACCGTTACAACTTCAAAATATTCGGCCTGTTCAGGAATTGTATGATCTACTTCAACAATTGTAAAAAAAAAAAAAAAAAAATTCCCAGATTTCCAAGAATTCCAGGTTTTCCGGGACATTTTTCCCATTTAAAATGAATTGGCCATTTTTCAAACTTTCACCATTTTTTTTTATTTTTAAACCTATTCAAACTATTCCACTTTCAACATAATCCACCATTCTAGAAATTTTAACTACACTTTTTCCAAGTTCGAAAAAATTCCAGGATTTTCCAGAATTCCTGGTTTTCCAAAGCCCTATTTCCACCCTTTTTTTCTGGCGACTACTCCTTCCACAATTTTCAACCCACTTCACCCGTTCCACCGTCAAAACATTCCTTTTAATCAGGACAAAAAACAAATTGGTTTTTTGAACTGGAAAAATTCCCGGATTTCCCGAAATTCCAGGAATTTTGTAATATTATTTCACAATTCAACATGTTACTACTTCAACATTTCTCTACCTATTTGAAAAATTCCAACACCAACCATTTCAACTCATTCAGAACATTCAAGTTATTTACCATTTTCCAAAAAAATTCCCGTTTTTCCCGAAATTCCCATTGAAATCTATGGGACATTTTTCAAAATTCCACAATCCCCACATTTTTCATCTGATTCAAACCGTTACAACTTCAAAATATTCGGCCTGTTCAGGAATTGTATGATCTACTTCAACAATTGTAAAAAAAAAAAAAAATTTTTTTTCCCAGATTTCCAAGAATTCCAGGTTTTCCGGGACATTTTTCCCATTCAAAATGAATTGGCCATTTTTCAAACTTTCACCATTTTTAAATTTTTAAACCTATTCAAACTATTCCACTTTCAACATAATCCACCATTCTGGAAATTGTAACTACCCTTTTTCCAAGTTCGAAAAAATTCCAGGATTTCCAGAATTCCTGGTTTTCCAAAGCCCTATTTCCACCCTTTTTTTCTGGCGACTACTCCTTCCACAATTTTCAACCCACTTCAACCGTTCCACCGTCAAAACATTCCTTTTAATCAGGACAAAAAACAAATTGGTTTTTTGAACTGGAAAAATTCCCGGATTTCCCGAAATTCCAGGAATTTTGTAATATCATTTCACAATTCAACATGTTACTACTTCAACATTTCTCTACCTATTTGAAAAATTCCAACACCAACCATTTCAACTCATTCAGAACATTCAAGTTATTTACCATTTTCCAAAAAATTCCCGTTTTGCCCGAAATTCCCATTGAAATCTATGGGACATTTTTCAAAATTCCCACATTTTTCATCTGATTCAAACCGTTACAACTTCAAAATATTCGGCCTGTTCAGGAATTGTATGATCTACTTCAACAATTGTAAAAAAAAAAAAAAAAAAAATTCCCAGATTTCCAAGAATTCCAGGTTTCCCGGGACATTTTTCCCATTCAAAATGAATTGGCCATTTTTCAAACTTTCACCATTTTTAAATTTTTAAACCTATTCAAACTATTCCACTTTCAACATAATCCACCATTCTGGAAATTGTAACTACCCTTTTTCCAAGTTCGAAAAAATTCCAGGATTTTCCAGAATTCCTGGTTTTCCAAAGCCCTATTTCCACCCTTTTTTTCTGGCGACTACTCCTTCCACAATTTTCAACCCACTTCAACCGTTCCACCGTCAAAACATTCCTTTTAATCAGGACAAAAAACAAATTGGTTTTTTGAACTGGAAAAATTCCCGGATTTCCCGAAATTCCAGGAATTTTGTAATATTATTTCACAATTCAACATGTTACTACTTCAACATTTCTCTACCTATTTGAAAAATTCCAACACCAACCATTTCAACTCATTCAGAACATCCAAGTTATTTACCATTTTCCAAAAAATTCCCGTTTTTTACCGAAATTCCCATTGAAATCTATGGGACATTTTTCAAAATTCCACAATCCCCACATTTTTCATCTGATTCAAACCGTTACAACTTCAAAATATTCGGCCTGTTCAGGAATTGTATGATCTACTTCAACAATTGTAAAAAAAAAAAAAAATTTTTTTCCCAGATTTCCAAGAATTCCAGGTTTTCCGGGACATTTTTCCCATTTAAAATGAATTGGCCATTTTTCAAACTTTCACCATTTTTTTTATTTTTAAACCTATTCAAACTATTCCACTTTCAACATAATCCACCATTCTAGAAATTTTAACTACACTTTTTCCAAGTTCAAAAAAATTCCAGGATTTTCCAGAATTCCTGGTTTTCCAAAGCCCTATTTCCACCCTTTTTTTCTGGCGACTACTCCTTCCACAATTTTCAACCCACTTCAACCGTTCCACCGTCAAAACATTCCTTTTAATCAGGACAAAAAACAAATTGGTTTTTTGAACTGGAAAAATTCCCGGATTTCCCGAAATTCCAGGAATTTTGTAATATCATTTCACAATTCAACATGTTACTACTTCAACATTTCTCTACCTATTTGAAAAATTCCAAGACCAACCATTTCAACTCATTCAGAACATTCAAGTTATTTACCATTTTCCAAAAAATTCCCGTTTTTCCCGAAATTCCCATTGAAATCTATGGGACATTTTTCAAAATTCCACAATCCCCACATTTTTCATCTGATTCAAACCGTTACAACTTCAAAATATTCGGCCTGTTCAGGAATTGTATGATCTACTTCAACAATTGTAAAAAAAAAAAAAAATGTTTTCCCAGATTTCCAAGAATTCCAGGTTTTCCGGGACATTTTTCCCATTCAAAATGAATTGGCCATTTTTCAAACTTTCACCATTTTTAAATTTTTAAACCTATTCAAACTATTCCACTTTCAACATAATCCACCATTCTGGAAATTGTAACTACCCTTTTTCCAAGTTTGAAAAAATTCCAGGATTTTCCAGAATTCCTGGTTTTCCAAAGCCCTATTTCCACCCTTTTTTTCTAGCGACTACTCCTTCCACAATTTTCAACCCACTTCAACCGTTCCACCGTCAAAACATTCCTTTTAATCAGGACAAAAAACAAACAAAAAAAAAATATTACATTTAGTGAGAAAATATGAAGTACTTTATTGACACATATCATTTCCGGTCAGATAAAATGATGTGGCGGGCCAGATCTGGCCCCCGGGCCTTGAGTTTGACACCTGTGGTTTATTAGATATGTTGTTTATGTTTTGACTTGTTTTGTGAGGCCGCCAGCAGGCTGCAGTGAGAAGGTTTCAGAAATGTTAAAGTTGCCATTCATTTCAGTGGGAACTTCCTGGAAATTTGGGAATTTTGTGAATAGCGGGATTTTTTGGAAAATGATTAGGAGCATGAATGTCCTGAATGAGCTGAATTGGTTGGTGTTGGAATTGTTTAAATCGGTCACGAAATGTTGAAGTAGTAAACGGTGTTAGGGAATTTCGGGTAAATCTGGGAATTTTTGGGACAATGGTAAAAAAACTTGAATGGTCTCAATGAGTTGAAATGGTTGGTGTTGGAATTGTGCAACTTGGAAAAAATGTCCCATTCATTTCAGTGGGAACTTCCTGGAAATTTGGGAATTTTGTGAAAAGCGGGATTTTTTGGAAAATTATTAGTTTAAATCGGTCACAAAATGTTGAAGTAGTAAATGGTGTTAGGGAATTTCGGAAATAGCTGGGGAATTAATTGGAAAATGGTAAAAAACTTGAATGGTCTCAGTGAGTTGAATTGGTTGGTGTTGGAATTTTTCAAATCGGTCGAGGAATGTTGAAGTAGTAACATGTTGAATAGAGAAATGGTTTTACGGAATTCCTGTAATTTCGGAAAAAACGGGAATTTTTCCAGTTCAAAAAACAACTTTGTTTTTTGTCCTGATTAAAAAGAATGTTTTGACGGTAGAACGGGTTGAAAATTGTGGAAAGAGTAGTCGCCAGAAAAAAAGGGTGAAAAAAGGGCTTTGGAAAAGCAGGAATTCTGGAAAATCCTGGAATTTTTTCGAACTTGGAAAAAAGAGTAGTTTGAATTTCCAGAAGGGTGGAATATGTTGAAGGTGGAAGGGTATGAATAAGTTAAAAAATGTGGAAATGGTGAAAGTTTGAAAAATGGCCAATTCATTTTGAATGGGAAAAATGTCCCGGAAAACCTGGAATTCTTGGAAATCTGGGATTTTTTTTTTTTTTTTTTACAATTGTTGAAGTAGAGCACACAATTCCTGAACAGGCGGAATATTTTGAAGTTGTAACGGTTTGAATCAGATGAAAAATGTCGGGATTGTGGAATTTTGAAAAATGTCACATAGATTTCAAGCGGGAATTTTTTGGAAAATGGTAAATAACTTGAATGTTCTGAATGAGTTGAAATGGTTGGTGTTGGAATTTTTTAAATAGGTAGAGAAATTTTGAAGTAGTAACATGTTGAATTGTGAAATGATATTACGAAATTCCTGGAATTTCGGGAAATCCGGGAATTTTTCCAGTTCAAAAAACTAATTTGTTTTTTGTCCTGATTAAAAGGAATGTTTTGACGGTGGAATGGTTGAAGTGGGTTGAAAATTGTGGAAGGAGTAGTCGCCAGAAAAAAAGGGTGGAAATAGGGCTTTGGAAAACCAGGAATTCTGGAAAATCCTGGAATTTTTTTGAACTTGGAAAAAGGGTAGTTAAAATTTCCAGAATGGTGGAATATGTTGAAGGTTGAATAGTTTGAATAGGTTTAAAAATTTGGAAATGGTGAAAGTTTGAAAAATGGCCAATTCATTTTGAATGGGAAAAATGTCCCGGAAAACCTGGAATTCTTGGAAAACCGGGACATTTTTTTGTTTACAATTCCTGAACAGGCAGAATATTTTGAAGTTGTAACGGTTTGAATCAGATGAAAAATGTGGGGATTGTGGAATTTTGAAAAATGTCCCATAGATTTCAATAGGAATTTCGGGAAAAGCGGGAATTTTTTGGAAACCAGTAAAGAACTTGAATGTTCTGAATGAGTTGAAATGGTTGGTGTTGGAATTTTTCAAATAGGTCAGGAAATGTTGAAGTAGTAACATTTTGAATTGAGAAAGGGTATTACGGAATTCCTGGAATTTTGAGAAAACAGGGAATTTTTCCAGTTAAAAAAACAACTTTGTTTTTTTGTCCTGATTAAAAAGAATGTTTTGACGGTGGAACGGTTGAAGTGGGTTGAAAATTGTGGAAGGAGTAGTCGCCAGAAAAAAAGTGTGGAAATAGGGCTTTGGAAAACCAGGAATTATGGAAAATCCTGGAATTTTTTCGAACTTGGAAAAAGGGTAGTTAAAATTTCCAGAATGGTGGAATATGTTGAAGGTGGAATAGTTTGAATAGGTTTAAAAATTTGGAAATGGTGAAAGTTTGAAAAATGGCCAATTCATTTTGAATGGGAAAAATGTCCCGGAAAACCTGGAATTCTTGGAAATCTGGGAATGTTGAAGAGTTTGAATTTCCAGGAAAACCGGAATTTGGTTTGGAACTTGGGAAAGTGTTAGTTTGAATGTCCAGGATGAGTGGAATGTGTTGATGTTGGAATGGTTTGAAGAGGTTGAAAAATGTGGGAATTGTGCAACTTGGAAAAAATGTCCCATTCATTTCAGTGGGAACTTCCTGGAAATATGGGAATTTTGTGAATAGCGGGATTTTTTGGGAAAATGATTAGGAGCATGAATGTCCTGAATGAGCTGAATTGGTTGGTGTTGGAATTGTTTAAATCGGTCACGAAATGTTGAAGTAGTAAACGGTGTTAGGGAATTTCGGGAAAATCTGGGAATTTTTGGGACAATGGTAAAAAAACTTGAATGGTCTCAATGAGTTGAAATGGTTGGTGTTGGAATTGTGCAACTTGGAAAAAATGTCCCATTCATTTCAGTGGGAACTTCCTGGAAATTTGGGAATTTTGTGAAAAGCGGGATTTTTTGGAAAATTATTAGTTTAAATCGGTCACAAAATGTTGAAGTAGTAAATGGTGTTAGGGAATTTCGGAAATAGCTGGGGAATTAATTGGAAAATGGTAAAAAACTTGAATGGTCTCAGTGAGTTGAATTGGTTGGTGTTGGAATTTTTCAAATCGGTCGAGGAATGTTGAAGTAGTAACATGTTGAATAGAGAAATGGTTTTACGGAATTCCTGGAATTTTGGCAAAACCAGGAATTTTTCCATTTCAAAAAAGAACTTTGTTTTTTGTCCTGATTAAAAATAATGTTTTGACGATAGAACGGCTGAAGTGGGTTGAAAATTGTGGAAGGAGTAGTCGCCAGAAAAAAAGGGTGAAAAAAGGGCTTTGGAAAAGCAGGAATTCTGGAAAATCCTAGAATTTTTTCGAACTTGGAAAAAAGAGTAGTTTGAATTTCCAGAAGGGTGGAATGTGTTGAAGGTGGAAGGGTATGAATAAGTAAAAAAATGTGGAAATGGTGAAAGTTTGAAAAATGGTCAATTCATTTTGAATGGGAAAACTGTCCCGGAAAACCTGGAATTCCTGGAAAACCGGGAATTTTTTTTGTTTACAATTGTTGAAGTAAAGCACACAATTCCTGAACAGGCGGAATATTTTGAAGTTGTAACGGTTTGAATCAGATGAAAAATGTGGGAATTGTGGAATTTTGAAAAATGTACCATAGATTTCAATAGGAATTTCGGGAAAAGCGGGAATTTTTTGGAAAACAGTAAAGAGCTTGGTGGAATATGTTGAAGGTGGAATAGTTTGAATAGGTTTAAAAATGTGGAAATGGTGAAAGTTTGAAAAATGGTCAATTAATTTTGAATGGGAAAAATGTCCCGGAAAACCTGGAATTCTTGGAAATCTGGGAATGTTGAAGAGTTTGAATTTCCAGGAAAACCGGAATTTGGTTTGGAACTTGGGAAAGTGTTAGTTTGAATGTCCAGGATGAGTGGAATGTGTTGATGTTGAAATGGTTTGAAGAGGTTGAAAAATGTGGGAATTGTGCAACTTGGAAAAAATGTCCCATTCATTTCAGTGGGAACTTCCTGGAAATATGGGAATTTTGTGAATAGCGGGATTTTTTTGGAAAATGATTAGGAGCATGAATGTCCTGAATGAGCTGAATTGGTTGGTGTTGGAATTGTTTAAATCGGTCACGAAATGTTGAAGTAGTAAACGGTGTTAGGGAATTTCGGGAAAATCTGGGAATTTTTGGGACAATGGTAAAAAAACTTGAATGGTCTCAATGAGTTGAAATGGTTGATGTTGGAATTGTGCAACTTGGAAAAATGTCCCATTCATTTCAGTGGGAACTTCCTGGAAATTTGGGAATTTTGTGAAAAGCGGGATTTTTTGGAAAATTATTAGTTTAAATCGGTCACAAAATGTTGAAGTAGTAAATGGTGTTAGGGAATTTCGGAAATAGCTGGGGAATTAATTGGAAAATGGTAAAAAACTTGAATGGTCTCAATGAGTTGAATTGGTTGGTGTTGGAATTTTTCAAATCGGTCGAAGAATGTTGAAGTAGTAACATGTTGAATAGAGAAATGGTATTACGGAATTCCTGTAATTTCGGAAAAAACGGGAATTTTTCCAGTTCAAAAAACAACTTTGTTTTTTGTCCTGATTAAAAAGAATGTTTTGACGGTAGAACGGGTTGAAAATTGTGGAAAGAGTAGTCGCCAGAAAAAAAGGGTGAAAAAAGGGCTTTGGAAAAGCAGGAATTCTGGAAAATCCTGGAATTTTTTCGAACTTGGAAAAAAGTGTAGTTTGAATTTCCAGAAGGGTGGAATATGTTGAAGGTGGAAGGGTATGAATAAGTAAAAAAATGTGGAAATGGTGAAAGTTTGAAAAATGGCCAATTCATTTTGAATGGGAAAACTGTCCCGGAAAACCTGGAATTCTTGGAAAACCGGGAATTTTTTTTGTTTACAATTGTTGAAGTAAAGCACACAATTCCTGAACAGGCGGAATATTTTGAAGTTGTAACGGTTTGAATCAGATGAAAAATGTGGGAATTGTGGAATTTTGAAAAATGTACCATAGATTTCAATAGGAATTTCGGGAAAAGCGGGAATTTTTTGGAAAACAGTAAAGAGCTTGAATGATCTGAATGAGTTGAAATGGTTGGTGTTGGAATTTTTCAAATCGGTCGAGGAATGTTGAAGTAGTAACATGTTGAATAGAGAAATGGTATTACGGAATTCCTGGAATTTCGGAAAAACCGGGAATTTTTCCAGTTCAAAAAACATCTTTGTTTTTTGTCCTGATTAAAAGGAATGTTTTGACGGTAGAACGGCTGAAGTGGGTTGAAAATTGTGGAAGGAGTAGTCACCAGAAAAAAAGGGTGAAAAAAGGGCTTTGGAAAAGCAGGAATTCTGGAAAATCCTGGAATTTTTTTGAACTTGGAAAAAAGAGTAGTTTGAATTTCCAGAATGGTGGAATGTGTTGAATGTGGAAGGGTATGAATAAGTTAAAAAATGTGGACATGGTGAAAGTTTGAAAAATGGCCAATTCATTTTGAATGGGAAAAATGTCCCGGAAAACCTGGAATTCTTGGAAAACCGGGATTTTTTTTTTTTTTTACAATTGTTGAAGTAAAGCACACAATTCCTGAACAGGCGGAATATTTTGAAGTTGTAACGGTTTGAATCAGATGAAAAATGTGGGAATTGTGGAATTTTGAAAAATGTACCATAGATTTCAATAGGAATTTCGGGAAAAGAGGGAATTTTTTGGAAAACAGTAAAGAGCTTGAATGATCTGAATGAGTTGAAATGGTTGTTGTTGGAATTTTTGAAATAGGTCAAGAAATGTTGAAGTAATAACATTTTGAATTGAGAAAGGGTATTACGGAATTCCTGGAATTTCGGAAAAACCGGGAATTTTTCCAGTTAAAAAAACAACTTTGTTTTTTGTCCTGATTAAAAGGAATGTTTTGACGGTGGAACGGGTGAAGTGGGTTGAAAATTGTGGAAGGAGTAGTCACCAGAAAAAAAGGGTGAAAAAAGGGCTTTGGAAAAGCAGGAATTCTGGAAAATCCTGGAATTTTTTCGAACTTGGAAAAAAAGAGTAGTTTGAATTTCCAGAATGGTGGAATGTGTTGAATGTGTAAGGGTATGAATAAGCTAAAAAATTTGGAAATGGTGAAAGTTTGAAAAATGGTCAATTATTTTGAATGGGAAAAATGTCCCGGAAAACCTGGAATTCTTGGAAATCTGAGAATTTTTTTTTAATTTTTTTTATTTTTTTTAACAATTGTTGAAGTAGAGCACACAATTCCTGAACAGGCCGAATATTTTGAAGTTGTAACGGTTTGAATCAGATGAAAAATGTGGGAATTGTGGAATTTTGAAAAATGTCCCATAGATTTCAAGCGGGAATTTTTTGGAAAATGGTAAATAACTTGAATTTTCTGAATGAGTTGAAATGGTTGGTGTTGGAATTTTTTAAATAGGTAGAGAAATTTTGAAGTAGTAGCATGTTGAATTGTGAAATGATATTACGAAATTCCTGGAATTTCGGGATATCCGGGAATTTTTCCAGTTCAAATAACTAATTTGTTTTTTGTCTTGATTAAAAGGAATATTTTGACGGTAGAACGGTTGAAGTGGGTTGAAAATTGTGGAAGGAGTAGTCGCCAGAAAAAAAGGGTGGAAATAGGGCTTTGGAAAACCAAGAATTCTGGAAAATCCTGGAATTTTTTCAAACTTGGAAAAAAGGTAGTTAAAATTTCCAGAATGTTGGAATGTGTTGAAGGTTGAATAGTTTGAATAGGTTTAAAAATTTGGAAATGGTGAAAGTTTGAAAAATGGCCAATTCATTTTGAATGGGAAAAATGTCCCGGAAAACCTGGAATTCTTGGAAATCTGGGAATTTTTTTTTTTATTTTTTATTTTTTTTACAATTGTTGAAGTAGATCACACAATTCCTGAACAGGCGGAATATTTTGAAGTTGTAACGGTTTGAATCAGATGAAAAATGTGGGAGATGTGGAATTTTGAAAAATGTCCCATAGATTTCAATGGGAATTTCGGGTAAAATGGGAATTTTTTGGAAAATGGTAAATAACTTGAATGTTCTGAATGAGTTGAAATGGTTGGTGTTGGAAATTTTGAAATAGGTCGAGAAATGTTGAAGTAGTAACATGTTGAATTGTGAAATGATATTACAAAATTCCTGGAATTTCGGGAAAACCGGGAATTTTTCCAGTTCAAAAAACAAATTTGTTTTTTGTCCTGATTAAAAGGAATGTTTTGACGGTGGAACGGTTGAAGTGGGTTGAAAATTGTGGAAGGAGTAGTCGCCAGAAAAAAAGGGTGGAAATAGGGCTTTGGAAAACCAAGAATTCTGGAAAATCCTGGAATTTTTTCGAACTTGGAAGAAGGGTAGTTAAAATTTCCAGAATGGTGGAATGTGTTGAAGGTTGAATCGTTTGAATAGGTTTAAAAATTTGGAAATGGTGAAAGTTTGAAAAATGGCCAATTCATTTTGAATGGGGAAAAATGTCCCGGAAAACCTGGAATTCTTGGTAATATGGGAATTTTTTTTTTTTTTTTTTTTTTTTACAATTGTTGAAGTAGAGCACACAATTCCTGAACAGGCCGAATATTTTGAAGTTGTAACAGTTTGAATCAGATGAAAAATGTGGGGATTGTGAAATTTTGAAAAATGTCCCATAGATTTCAATGGGAATTTCGGGAAAAGCGGGAATTTTTTGGAAAATGGTAAATAACTTGAATGTTCTGAATGAGTTGAAATAGTTGGTGTTGGAAATTTTCAAATAGGTCAAGAAATGTTGAAGTATTAACATTTTGAATTGAGAAAAGGTATTACAGAATTCCTGGAATTTTGGGAAATCCGGGAATTTTCCCAGTTCAAAAAACAAATTTGTTTTTTTTCCTTATTAAAAAGAATGTTTTGACGGTGGAACGGTTGAAGTGGGTTGAAAATTGTGGAAGGAGTAGTCGCCAGAAAAAAAGGGTGGAAATAGGGCTTTGGAAAACCAGGAATTCTGGAAAATCCTGGAATTTTTTCGAACTTGGAAGAAGGGTAGTTAAAATTTCCAGAATGGTGGAATGTGTTGAAGGTTGAATCGTTTGAATAGGTTTAAAAATTTGGAAATGGTGAAAGTTTGAAAAATGGCCAATTCATTTTGAATGGGGAAAAATGTCCCGGAAAACCTGGAATTCTTGGTAATATGGGAATTTTTTTTAATTTTTTTTTTTTTACAATTGTTGAAGTAGAGCACACAATTCCTGAACAGGCCGAATATTTTGAAGTTGTAACGGTTTGAATCATATGAAAAATGTGGGGTTGTGAAATTTTGAAAAATGTCCCATAGATTTCAATGTGAATTTCGGGAAAAACGGGAATTTTTTGGAAAATGGTAAATAACTTGAATGTTCTGAATGAGTTGAAATGGTTGGTGTTGGAATTTTTCAAATATGTAGAGAAATTTTGAAGTAGTAACATGTTGAATTGTGAAATGATATTACGAAATTCCTGGAATTTCGGGAAATCCGGGAATTTTTCCAGTTCAAAAAACAAATTTGTTTTTTGTCCTGATTAAAAGGAATGTTTTGACGGTGGAACGGTTGAAGTGGGTTGAAAATTGTGGAAGGAGTAGTCGCCAGAAAAAAAGGGTGGAAATAGGGCTTTGGAAAACCAGGAATTCTGGAAAATCCTGGAATTTTTTCGAACTTGGAAAAAGAGTAGTTAAAATTTCCAGAATGGTGGAATGTGTTGAAGGTTGAATAGTTTGAATAGGTTTAAAAATGTGGAAATAGTGAAAGTTTGAAAAATGGCCAATTCATTTTGAATGGGAAAAATGTCCCGGAAAACCTGGAATTCTTGGAAATCTGGGATTTTTTTGTTTGTTTTTTTGTTTACAATTGTTGAAGTAGATCACACAATTCCTGAACAGGCCGAATATTTTGAAGTTGTAACGGTTTGAATCAGATGAAAAATGTGGGGATTGTGGAATTTTGAAAAATGTCCCATAGATTTCAATGGGAATTTCGGGAAAAACGGGAATTTTTGGGAAAATGGTAAATAACTTGAATGTTCTGAATGAGTTGAAATGGTTGGTGTTGGAATTTTACAAATAGGTAGAGAAATGTTGAAGTAGTAACATGTTGAATTGTGAAATGATATTACGAAATTCCTGGAATTTCGGGAAATCCGGGAATTTTTCCAGTTCAAAAAACTAATTTGTTTTTTGTCCTGATTAAAAGGAATGTTTTGACGGTGGAACGGTTGAAGTGGGTTGAAAATTGTGGAAGGAGTAGTCGCCAGAAAAAAAGGGTGGAAATAGGGCTTTGGAAAACCAGGAATTCTGGAAAATCCTGGAATTTTTTCGAACTTGGAAGATGGGTAGTTACAATTTCCAGAATGGTGGAATGTGTTGAAGGTTGAATAGTTTGAATAGGTTTAAAAATGTGGAAATGGTGAAAGTTTGAAAAATGGCCAATTCATTTTGAATGGGAAAAATGTCCCAGAAAACCTGGAATTCTTAAAAATCTGGGAATTTTTTTTTTTTTTTTTTTTTTTTTTTTTACAATTGTTGATGTAGATCACACAATTCCTGAACAGGCCGAATATTTTGAAGTTGTAACGGTTTGAATCAGATGAAAAATGTGGGGATTGTGGAATTTTGAAAAATGTCCCATAGATTTCAATGGGAATTTCGGGAAAAACGGGAATTTTTTGGAAAATGGTAAATAACTTGAATGTTCTGAATGAGTTGAAATGGTTGGTGTTGGAAATTTTCAAATAGGTCGAGAAATGTTGAAGTAGTAACACGTTCAATTGTGAAATGATATTACAAAATTCCTGGAATTTCGGGAAAACCGGGAATTTTTCCAGTTCAAAAAACAAATTTGTTTTTTGTCCTGATTAAAAGGAATGTTTTGACGGTGGAACGGTTGAAGTGGGTTGAAAATTGTGGAAGGAGTAGTCGCCAGAAAAAAAGGATGGAAAAAGGGCTTTGGAAAAGCAGGAATTCTGGAAAATCCTGGAATTTTTTTGAACTTGGAGAAACAAGTAGTTTGAATTTCCAAAAGGGTGGAATATGTTGAAGGTGGAAGGGTATGAATAAGTTAAAAAATGTGGAAATGGTGAAAGTTTGAAAAATGGTCAATTATTTTGAATGGGAAAAATGTCCCGGAAAACCTGGAATTCTTGGAAATCTTTTTTTTTTTTTTTTTTTACAAGTGTTGAAGTAGATCACACAATTCCTGAACAGGTGGAATATTTTGAAGTTGTAACGGTTTGAATCAGATGAAAAATGTGGGAATTGTGGAATTTTGAAAAATGTCCCATAGATTTCAATGGGAATTTCGGGAAAAGCGGGAATTTTTGGAAAAATGGTAAATAACTTGAATGTTCTGAATGAGTTGAAATGGTTGGTGTTGGAATTTTTCAAATAGGTCAAGAAATGTTGAAGTAGTAAAATTTTGAATTGAGAAAGGGTATTACGGAATTCCTGGAATTTTGGGAAAACAGGGAATTTTTCCAGTTAAAAAAACAACTTTGTTTTTTTGTCCTGATTAAAAGAAATGTTTTGACGGTAGAACGGGTGAAGTGGTTTGAAAATTGTGGAAGGAGTAGTCGCCAGAAAAAAGGGTGAAAAAAGGGCTTTGGAAAAGCAGGAATTCTGGAAAATCCTGGAATTTTTTCGAACTTGGAAAAAAGAGTAGTTTGAATTTCCAGAATGGTGGAATGTGTTGAATGTGGAAGGGTATGAATAAGTTAAAACATTTGGAAATGGTGAAAGTTTAAAAAATGGCCAATTCATTTTGAATGGGGAAAAATGTCCCGGAAAACCTGGAATTCTTGGTAATATGGGAATTTTTTTTTTTTTTTTTTTTTTTTTTTTTTTACAATTGTTGAAGTAGATCACACAATTCCTGAACAGGCCGAATATTTTGAAGTTGTAACGGTTTGAATCAGATGAAAAATGTGGGAATTGTGGAAATTTGAAAAATGTCCCATAGATTTCAATGGGAATTTCGGGAAAAGCAGGAATTTTTTGGAAAATGGTAAATAACTTGAATGTTCTGAATGAGTTGAAATGGTTGGTGTTGGAAATTTTGAAATAGGTCGAGAAATGTTGAAGTAGTAACATGTTGAATTGTGAAATGATATTACGAAATTCCTGGAATTTCGGGAAATCCGGGAATTTTTCCAGTTCAAAAAACAAATTTGTTTTTTGTCCTGATTAAAAGGAATGTTTTGACGGTGGAACGGTTGAAGTGGGTTGAAAAATGTTGAAGGAGTAGTCGCCAGAAAAAAAGGGTGGAAATAGGGCTTTGGAAAACCAGGAATTCTGGAAAATCCTGGAATTTTTTCGAACTTGGAAAAAAGAGTAGTTTGAATTTCCAGAATGGTGTAATGTGTTGAATGTGGAAGGGTATGAATAAGTTAAAAAATTTGAAAGTTTGAAAAATGGTCAATTCATTTTGAATGGGAAAAATGTCCCGGAAAACCTGGAATTCTTGGAAATCTGGGAATTTTTTTTTTTTTTTTTTTTTACAATTGTTGAAGTAGATCACACAATTTCTGAACAGGCCGAATATTTTGAAGTTGTAACGGTTTGAATCAGATGAAAAATGTGGGGATTGTGGAATTTTGAAAAATGTCCCATAGATTTCAATGGGGATTTCGGGAAAAACGGGAATTTTTGGAAAAATGGTAAATAACTTGAATGTTCTGAATGAGTTGAAATGGTTGGTGTTGGAATTTTTCAAATAGGTAGAGGAAATTTTGAAGTAATAACATGTTGAATTGTGAAATTATATTACGAAATTCCTGGAATTTCGGGAAATCCGGGAATTTTTCCAGTTCAAAAAACAAATTTGTTTTTTGTCCTGATTAAAAGGAATGTTTTGACGGTGGAACGGTTGAAGTGGGTTGAAAATTGTGGAAGGAGTAGTCGCCAGAAAAAAAGGGTGGAAATAGGGCTTTGGAAAACCAGGAATTCTGGAAAATCCTGGAATTTTTTCGAACTTGGAAAAAGGGTAGTTAAAATTTCCAGAATGGTGGAATATGTTGAATAGTTTGAATAGGTTTAAAAGTTTGAAAAATGGCCAATTCATTTTGAATGGGAAAAATGTCCCGGAAAAACCTGGAATTTTGGGAATTTTTGGAATTTGTCAAGGGAAAGCCCGCGATTCCCGAATAGGTTGAACAGTTTGAAGTTGGAACGCTTTGAATGGGATGAAAAATGTGGAAGGTAGAGCGCGCCACAATCTGTAGAAGAAGAAGTTGAATAAATAGATTAATTTTGGTGTAGAAAAGCATGAGTGAATGTTTTGGAGCATTCATGTGGCCCCTTAGTCTGTTACAAGCAGCCATAATAAGTGTGATGTGGCCCTTAGTCTGTTACAAGCAGCCATAATAACTGTGATGTGGCCCTTAGTCTGTTACAAGCAGCCATAATAACTGTGATGTGGCCCTTAGTCGGTTACAAGCAGCCATAATAACTGTGATGTGGCCCTTAGTCTGTTACAAGCATCCATAATAAGTGTGATGTGGCCCTTAGTGTGTTACAAGCAGCCATAATAAGTGTGATGTGGCCCTTAGTCTGTTACAAGCAGCCATAATAAGTGTGTTGTGGCCCTTAGGCTGTTACAAGCAGCCATAATAAGTGTGATGTGGCCCTTAGTCTGTTACAAGCAGTCATAATAACTGTGATGTGGCCCTTAGTCTGTTACAAGCAGCCATAATAAGTGTGATGTGGCCCTTAGTCTGTTACAAGCAGCCATAATAACTGTGATGTGGCCCTTAGTCTGTTACAAGCAGCCATAATAAGTGTATAGTGGCCCTTAGTCTGTTACAAGCATCCATAACAACTGTGATGTGGCCCTTAGTCTGTTACCAGCAGCCATAATAACTGTGATGTGGCCCTTAGTCTGTTACAAGCAGCCATAATAACTGTGATGTGGCCCTTAGGGTTAAACAGACTTTGCAACACCTCCAGTAGGTCCCCATTTCACGGATGTGATCAACCTTGCCAGAAGGTTCTTTCCTCACGAGGGCCGCGTGGACGTCCGGGACCGTGAAGGTCAAGTGTGAAGGAGGTTTGGACCAGGGGTCAGAGGTGGGTAGAGTAGCCAGAAATTGTACTCAAGTAAGAGTACTGTTACTTTAGAGATTTATTACTCAAGTAAAAGTAAGGAGTAGTCACCCAAATATTTACTTGAGTAAAAGTAAAAAGTATGTTGTGAAAAAACTACTCAAGTACTGAGTAACTGATGAGTAACATATACACATATATATATATATATATATATATATATATATATATATATATATATATATGTATGTGTGGGAAAAAAAATCACAAGACTATTTCATCTCTACAGGCCTGTTTCATGAGGGGGGGTTCCCTCAATCATCAGGAGATTTTAATGGGAGCATTCACATACCATGGTTTGTATAGGAAAACTTGGAAAAAAGAGTAGTTTGAATTTCCAGAAGGGTGGAATATGTTGAAGGTGGAAGGGTATGAATAAGTTAAAAAATGTGGAAATGGTGAAAGTTTGAAAAATGGTCAATTCATTTTGAATGGGAAAAATGTCCCGGAAAACCTGGAATTCTTGGAAATCTGGGATTTTTTTTTTTTTTTTACAATTGTTGAAGTAGAGCACACAATTCCTGAACAGGCGGAATATTTTGAAGTTGTAACGGTTTGAATCAGATAAAAAATGTGGGAATTGTGGAATTTTGAAAAATGTCCCATAGATTTCAATAGGAATTTCGGGAAAAGCGGGAATTTTTTGGAAAACAGTAAAGAGCTTGAATGATCTGAATGAGTTGAAATGGTTGGTGTTGGAATTTTTGAAATAGGTCAAGAAATGTTGAAGTAATAACATTTTGAATTGAGAAAGGGTATTACGGAATTCCTGGAATTTCGGAAAAACCGGGAATTTTTCCAGTTAAAAAAACAAATTTGTTTTTTGTCCTGATTAAAAGGAATATTTTGACGGTGGAACGGGTGAAGTGGGTTGAAAATTGTGGAAGGAGTAGTTGCCAGGAAAAAAGGGTGGAAAAAGGGCTTTGGAAAACCAGGAATTTTGGAAAATCCTGGAATTTTTTCGAACTTGGGAAAAACAGTAGTTTGAATTTCCAGAATGGTGGAATGTGTTGAATGTGGAAGGGTATGAATAAGTTAAAACATTTGGAAATGGTGAAAGTTTATAAAATGGTCAATTCATTTTGAATGGAAAAATTGTCCCGCAAAATCTGGAATTCTTGGAAATCCGGGATTTTTTTTATTTTTATTTTTTTTACAATTGTTGAGGTTAGGATGAATTTGTATTCAATTTGCTAGCCACTCTTTGGCGGGCCAAAAGAAATGACACCACGGGCCAAGTTTGGGAATTGTGGAAGTTTGAAAAATAGATAATTCATTTTGAATGGGGAAAATGCAAAAAAAAGAAAAAGGAATTATGGGAAATCAGGGAAATTTTTTTTAGAAGTGTTGAAGTACAGCACACAATTCCTGAACAGGCGGAATATTTTGAAGTTGTAACGGTTTGAATCAGATGAAAAATGTGGGAATTGTGGAATTTTGAAAAATGTCCCATAGATTTCAATGGGAATTTCGGGAAAAGCGGGAATTTTTTGAAAAATGGTAAATAACTTGAATGTTCTGAATGAGTTGAAATGGTTGGTGTTGGAAATTTTCAAATAGGTCGAGAAATGGTGAAGTAGTAACATGTTGAATTGTGAAATGGTATTACAAAATTCCCGGAATTTCGGGAAATCCGGGAATTTTTCCAGTTCAAAAAACAAATTTGTTTTTTGTCCTGATTAAAAGGAATGTTTTGACGGTGGAACGGTTGAAGTGGTTTGAAAATTGTGGAAGGAGTAGTCGCCAGAAAAAAAGGGTGGAAATAGGGCTTTGGAAAACCAGGAATTCTGGAAAATCCTGGAATTTTTTCGAACTTGGAAAAAGGGTAGTTAAAATTTCCAGAATGGTGGATTATGTTGAAGGTGGAATAGTTTGAATAGGTTTAAAAATGTGAAAATGGTGAAAGTTTGAAAAATGGCCAATTCATTTTGAATGGGGAAAAATTTCCTGGAAAACCTGGAATTCTTGGTAATATGGGAATTTTTTTTTTTTTTTTTTTTTACAATTGTTGAAGTAGATCACACAATTCCTGAACAGGCCGAATATTTTGAAGTTGTAACGGTTTGAATCAGATGAAAAATGTGGGAATTGTGGAATTTTGAAAAATGTCCCATAGATTTCAATGGGAATTTCGGGAAAAACGGGAATTTTTTGGAAAATGGTAAATAACTTGAATGTTCTGAATGAGTTGAAATGGTTGGTGTTGGAATTTTTCAAATAGGTCAAGAAATGTTGAAGTAGTAACATTTTGAATTGAGAAAGGGTATTACGGAAATTCTGGAATTTCGGAAAAAACGTGAATTTTTCCAGTTCAAAAAACAACTTTGTTTTTTTTGTCCTGATTAAAAGGAATGTTTTGACGGTGGAACGGGTGAAGTGGGTTGAAAATTGTGGAAGGAGTAGTCGCCAGGAAAAAAGGATGGAAAAAGGGCTTTGGAAAAGCAGAAATTCTGGAAAATCCTGGAATTTTTTTGAACTTGGAAAAAAGAGTAGTTTGAATTTCCAAAAGGGTGGAATATGTTGAAGGTGGAAGGGTATGAATAAGTTAAAAAATGTGCACATGGTGAAAGTTTGAAAAATTGTCAATTCATTTTCAATGGTAAAAATGTCCCGGAAAACCTGGAATTCTTGGAAAACCGGGAATTTTTTTTGTTTACAATTGTTGAAGTAGATCACACAATTCCTGAACAGGCGGAATATTTTGAAGTTGTAACGGTTTGAATCAGATGAAAAATGTGGGAATTGTGGAATTTTGAAAAATGTCCCATAGATTTCAATGGGAATTTCGGGAAAAGCGGGAATGTTTTGGAAAATGGTAAATAACTTGAATGTTCTGAATGAGTTGAAATGGTTGGTGTTGGAAATTTTCAAATAGGTCGAGAAATTTTGAAGTAGTAACATGTTGAATTGAGAAAGGGTATTACGGGATTCCTGGAATTTCGGGAGATCCGGGAATTTTTCCAGTTCAAAAAACAAATTTGTTTTTTGTCCTGATTAAAAGGAATATTTTGACGGTGGAACGGTTGAAGTGGGTTGAAAATTGTGGAAGGAGTAGTCGCCAGAAAAAGAAGGGTGGAAATAGGGCTTTGGAAAACCAGGAATTCTGGAAAATCCTGGAATTTTTTCGAACTTGGAAAAAGGGTAGTTAAAATTTCCAGAATGGTGGAATGTGTTGAAGGTTGAATAGTTTGAATAGGTTTAAAAATTTGGAAATGGTGAAAGTTTGAAAAATGGCCAATTCATTTTGAATGGGAAAAATGTCCCGGAAAACCTGGAATTCTTGGAAATCTGGGATTTTTTTTTTTTTTTACAATTGTTGAAGTAGAGCACACAATTCCTGAACAGGCGGAATATTTTGAAGTTGTAACGGTTTGAATCAGATAAAAAATGTGGGAATTGTGGAATTTTGAAAAATGTCCCATAGATTTCAATAGGAATTTCGGGAAAAGCGGGAATTTTTTGGAAAACAGTAAAGAGCTTGAATGATCTGAATGAGTTGAAATGGTTGGTGTTGGAATTTTTGAAATAGGTCAAGAAATGTTGAAGTAATAACATTTTGAATTGAGAAAGGGTATTACGGAATTCCTGGAATTTCGGAAAAACCGGGAATTTTTCCAGTTAAAAAAACAAATTTGTTTTTTGTCCTGATTAAAAGGAATATTTTGACGGTGGAACGGGTGAAGTGGGTTGAAAATTGTGGAAGGAGTAGTTGCCAGGAAAAAAGGGTGGAAAAAGGGCTTTGGAAAACCAGGAATTTTGGAAAATCCTGGAATTTTTTCGAACTTGGGAAAAACAGTAGTTTGAATTTCCAGAATGGTGGAATGTGTTGAATGTGGAAGGGTATGAATAAGTTAAAACATTTGGAAATGGTGAAAGTTTATAAAATGGTCAATTCATTTTGAATGGAAAAATTGTCCCGCAAAATCTGGAATTCTTGGAAATCCGGGATTTTTTTTATTTTTATTTTTTTTACAATTGTTGAGGTTAGGATGAATTTGTATTCAATTTGCTAGCCACTCTTTGGCGGGCCAAAAGAAATGACACCACGGGCCAAGTTTGGGAATTGTGGAAGTTTGAAAAATAGATAATTCATTTTGAATGGGGAAAATGCAAAAAAAAAAAAAAGGAATTATGGGAAATCAGGGAAATTTTTTTTAGAAGTGTTGAAGTACAGCACACAATTCCTGAACAGGCGGAATATTTTGAAGTTGTAACGGTTTGAATCAGATGAAAAATGTGGGAATTGTGGAATTTTGAAAAATGTCCCATAGATTTCAATGGGAATTTCGGGAAAAGCGGGAATTTTTTGAAAAATGGTAAATAACTTGAATGTTCTGAATGAGTTGAAATGGTTGGTGTTGGAAATTTTCAAATAGGTCGAGAAATGGTGAAGTAGTAACATGTTGAATTGTGAAATGGTATTACAAAATTCCCGGAATTTCGGGAAATCCGGGAATTTTTCCAGTTCAAAAAACAAATTTGTTTTTTGTCCTGATTAAAAGGAATGTTTTGACGGTGGAACGGTTGAAGTGGTTTGAAAATTGTGGAAGGAGTAGTCGCCAGAAAAAAAGGGTGGAAATAGGGCTTTGGAAAACCAGGAATTCTGGAAAATCCTGGAATTTTTTCGAACATGGAAAAAGGGTAGTTAAAATTTCCAGAATGGTGGATTATGTTGAAGGTGGAATAGTTTGAATAGGTTTAAAAATGTGAAAATGGTGAAAGTTTGAAAAATGGCCAATTCATTTTGAATGGGGAAAAATTTCCTGGAAAACCTGGAATTCTTGGTAATATGGGAATTTTTTTTTTTTTTTTTTTTTACAATTGTTGAAGTAGATCACACAATTCCTGAACAGGCCGAATATTTTGAAGTTGTAACGGTTTGAATCAGATGAAAAATGTGGGGATTGTGGAATTTTGAAAAATGTCCCATAGATTTCAATGGGAATTTCGGGAAAAACGGGAATTTTTTGGAAAATGGTAAATAACTTGAATGTTCTGAATGAGTTGAAATGGTTGGTGTTGGAATTTTTCAAATAGGTCAAGAAATGTTGAAGTAGTAACATTTTGAATTGAGAAAGGGTATTACGGAAATTCTGGAATTTCGGAAAAAACGTGAATTTTTCCAGTTCAAAAAACAACTTTGTTTTTTTTGTCCTGATTAAAAGGAATGTTTTGACGGTGGAACGGGTGAAGTGGGTTGAAAATTGTGGAAGGAGTAGTCGCCAGGAAAAAAGGATGGAAAAAGGGCTTTGGAAAAGCAGAAATTCTGGAAAATCCTGGAATTTTTTTGAACTTGGAAAAAAGAGTAGTTTGAATTTCCAAAAGGGTGGAATATGTTGAAGGTGGAAGGGTATGAATAAGTTAAAAAATGTGCACATGGTGAAAGTTTGAAAAAGTGTCAATTCATTTTCAATGGTAAAAATGTCCCGGAAAACCTGGAATTCTTGGAAAACCGGGAATTTTTTTTGTTTACAATTGTTGAAGTAGATCACACAATTCCTGAACAGGCGGAATATTTTGAAGTTGTAACGGTTTGAATCAGATGAAAAATGTGGGAATTGTGGAATTTTGAAAAATGTCCCATAGATTTCAATGGGAATTTCGGGAAAAGCGGGAATGTTTTGGAAAATGGTAAATAACTTGAATGTTCTGAATGAGTTGAAATGGTTGGTGTTGGAAATTTTCAAATAGGTCGAGAAATTTTGAAGTAGTAACATGTTGAATTGAGAAAGGGTATTACGGGATTCCTGGAATTTCGGGAGATCCGGGAATTTTTCCAGTTCAAAAAACAAATTTGTTTTTTGTCCTGATTAAAAGGAATATTTTGACGGTGGAACGGTTGAAGTGGGTTGAAAATTGTGGAAGGAGTAGTCGCCAGAAAAAGAAGGGTGGAAATAGGGCTTTGGAAAACCAGGAATTCTGGAAAATCCTGGAATTTTTTCGAACTTGGAAAAAGGGTAGTTAAAATTTCCAGAATGGTGGAATGTGTTGAAGGTTGAATAGTTTGAATAGGTTTAAAAATTTGGAAATGGTGAAAGTTTGAAAAATGGCCAATTCATTTTGAATGGGAAAAATGTCCCGGAAAACCTGGAATTCTTGGAAATCTGGGATTTTTTTTTTTTTTTTTTTTTTACAATTGTTGAAGTAGATCACACAATTCCTGAACAGGCCGAATATTTTGAAGTTGTAACGGTTTGAATCAGATGAAAAATGTGGGGATTGTGGAATTTTGAAAAATGTCCCATAGATTTCAATGGGAATTTCGGGAAAAGCGGGAATTTTTTGAAAAATGGTAAATAACTTGAATGTTCTGAATGAATTGAAATGGTTGGTGTTGGAAATTTTCAAATAGGTCAAGAAATGTTGAAGTATTAACATTTTGAATTGAGAAAAGGTATTACAGAATTCCTGGAATTTTGGGAAATCCGGGAATTTTCCCAGTTCAAAAAACAAATTTGTTTTTTTTCCTTATTAAAAGGAATGTTTTGACGGTGGAACGGTTGAAGTGGGTTGAAAATTGTGGAAGGAGTAGTCGCCAGAAAAAAAGGGTGGAAATAGGGCTTTGGAAAACCAGGAATTCTGGAAAATCCTGGAATTTTTTCGAACTTGGAAGAAGGGTAGTTAAAATTTCCAGAATAATGGAATGTGTTGAAGGTTGAATCGTTTGAGTAGGTTTAAAAATATGGAAATGGTGAAAGTTTGAAAAATGGCCAATTCATTTTGAATGGGGAAAAATGTCCCGGAAAACCTGGAATTCTTGGTAATATGGGAATTTTTTTTAATTTTTTTTTTTACAATTGTTGAAGTAGAGCACACAATTCCTGAACAGGCCGAATATTTTGAAGTTGTAACGGTTTGAATCATATGAAAAATGTGGGGTTGTGAAATTTTGAAAAATGTCCCATAGATTTCAATTTGAATTTCGGGAAAAACGGGAATTTTTTGGAAAATGGTAAATAACTTGAATGTTCTGAATGAGTTGAAATGGTTGGTGTTGGAATTTTTCAAATATGTAGAGAAATTTTGAAGTAGTAACATGTTGAATTGTGAAATGATATTACAAAATTCCTGGAATTTC
Source organism: Nerophis lumbriciformis (assembly GCF_033978685.3). NCBI lineage: Eukaryota > Metazoa > Chordata > Actinopteri > Syngnathiformes > Syngnathidae > Nerophis > Nerophis lumbriciformis. The sequence goes on along the minus strand of NC_084554.2, from coordinate 2,634,300 downwards.
GGGAAAACCGGGAATTTTTCCAGTTCAAAAAACAAATTTGTTTTTTGTCCTGATTAAAAGGAATGTTTTGACGGTGGAACGGTTGAAGTGGGTTGAAAATTGTGGAAGGAGTAGTCGCCAGAAAAAAAGGGTGGAAATAGGGCTTTGGAAAACCAGGAATTCTGGAAAATCCTGGAATTTTTTCGAACTTGGAAAAAGGGTAGTTAAAATTTCCAGAATGGTGGAATATGTTGAATAGTTTGAATAGGTTTAAAAATTTGGAAATGGTGAAAGTTTGAAAAATGGCCAATTCATTTTGAATGGGAAAAATGTCCCGGAAAACCTGGAATTCTTGGAAAACCGGGACATTTTTTTGTTTACAATTGTTGATGTAGATCACACAATTCCTGAACAGGCCGATTATTTTGAAGTTGTAACGGTTTGAATCAGATGAAAAATGTGGGGATTGTGGAATTTAGAAAAATGTCCCATAGATTTCAATGGGAATTTCGGGAAAAGCGGGAATTTTTTGGAAAATGGTAAATAACTTGAATGTTCTGAATGAGTTGAAATAGTTGGTGTTGGAAATTTTCAAATAGGTCGAGAAATGTTGAAGTAGTAACATGTTCAATTGTGAAATGATATTACAAAATTCCTGGAATTTCGGGAAAACTGCGAATTTTTCCAGTTCAAAAAACTAATTTGTTTTTTGTCCTGATTAAAAGAAATGTTTTGACGGTGGAACGGTTGAAGTGGGTTGAAAAATGTGGAAGGAGTAGTCGCCAGAAAAAAAGGGTGGAAATAGGGCTTTGGAAAACCAAGAATTCTGAAAAATCCTGGAATTTTTTCAAACTTGGAAAAAGGGTAATTAAAATTTCCAGAATGTTGGAATGTGTTGAAGGTTGAATAGTTTGAATAGGTTTAAAAATTTGGAAATGGTGAAAGTTTGAAAAATGGCCAATTCATTTTGAATGGGAAAAATGTCCCGGAAAACCTGGAATTCTTGGAAATCTGGGATTTTTAAAAAAATTTTTTTTACAATTGTTGAAGTAGATCACACAATTTCTGAACAGGCCGAATATTTTGAAGTTGTAACGGTTTGAATCAGATGAAAAATGTGGGGATTGTGGAATTTTGAAAAATGTCCCATAGATTTCAAGCGGGAATTTTTTGGAAAATGGTAAATAACTTGAATGTTCTGAATGAGTTGAAATGGTTGGTGTTGGCATTTTTTTAATAGGTAGAGAAATTTTGAAGTAGTAACATGTTGAATTGTGAAATGATATTACAAAATTCCTGGAATATCGGGAAATCCGGGAATTTTTCCAGTTCATAAAACTAATTTATTTTTTGTCCTGATTAAAAGGAATGTTTTGACGGTGGAACGATTGAAGTGGGTTGAAAATTGTGGAAGGAGTAGTCGCCAGAAAAAAAGGGTGGAAAAAGGGCTTTGGAAAACCAGGAATTCTGGAAAATCCTGGAATTTTTTCGAACTTGAAAAAAGGGTAGTTAAAATTTCCAGAATGGTGGAATATGTTGAAGGTTGAATAGCTTGAATAGGTTTAAAAATTTGGAAATGGTGAAAGTTTGAAAAATGGCCAATTCATTTTGAATGGGAAAAATGTCCCGGAAAACCTGGAATTCTTGGAAATCTGGGAATTTTTTATTTTCATTTTATTTTTTTTACAATTGTTGAAGTAGATCATACAATTCCTGAACAGGCCGAATATTTTGAAGTTGTAACGGTTTGAATCAGATGAAAAATGTGGGGATTGTGAAATGTTGAAAAATGTCCCATAGATTTCAATGGGAATTTCAGGAAAAACGGGAATTTTTTGGAAAATGGTAAATAACTTGAATGTTCTGAATGAGTTGAAATGGTTGGTGTTGGAATTTTTTAAATAGGTAGAGAAATTTTGAAGTAGTAACATGTTGAATTGTGAAATGATATTACGAAATTCCTGGAATTTCGGGAAATCCGGGAATTTTTCCAGTTAAAAAAACTAATTTGTTTTTTGTCCTGATTAAAAAGAATGTTTTGACGGTGGAACGGTTGAAGTGGGTTGAAAATTGTGGAAGGAGTAGTCGCCAGAAAAAAAGGGTGGAAATAGGGTTTTGGAAAACCAGGAATTCTGGAAAATCCTGGAATTTTTTCGAACTTGGAAAAAGGGTAGTTAAAATTTCCAGAATGGTGGAATATGTTGAAGGTGGAATAGTTTGAATAGGTTTAAAAATGTGGAAATGGTGAAAGTTTGAAAAATGGCCAATTCATTTTGAATGGGAAAAATATCCCGGAAAACCTGGATTTCTTGGTAATATGGGAATTTTTATTTATTTATTTTTTTTACAATTGTTGAAGTTTATCACACAATTCCTGAACAGGCCGAATATTTTGAAGTTGTAACGGTTTGAATCAGATGAAAAATGTGGGGATTGTGGAATTTTGAAAAATGTCCCATAGATTTCAATGGGAATTTCGGGAAAAGCGGGAATTTTTTGGAAAATGGCAAATAACTTCAATGTTCTGAATGAGTTGAAATGGTTGGTGTTGGAATTTTTCAAATATGTAGAGAAATTTTGAAGTAGTAACATGTTGAATTGTGAAATGATATTACAAAATTCCTGGAATTTCGGGAAATCCGGGAATTTTTCCAGTTCAAAAAACTAATTTGTTTTTTGTCCTGATTAAAAGGAATGTTTTGACGGTGGAACGGTTGAAGTGGGTTGAAAATTGTGGAAGGAGTAGTCGCCAGAAAAAAAGGGTGGAAATAGGGCTTTGGAAAACCAGGAATTCTGGAAAATCCTGGAATTTTTTCGAACTTGGAAAAAAGAGTAGTTTGAATTTCCAGAATGGTGGAATGTGTTGAATGTGGAAGGGTATGAATAAGTTAAAAAATTTGGAAATGGTGAAAGTTTGAAAAATGGTCAATTCATTTTGAATGGGAAAAATGTCCCGGAAAACCTGGAATTCTTGGAAATCTGTTTTTTTTTTTTTTTTTACAAGTGTTGAAGTAGATCACACAATTCCTGAACAGGCCGAATATTTTGAAGTTGTAACGGTTTGAATCAGATGAAAAATGTGGGAATTGTGGAATTTTGAAAAATGTCCCATAGATTTCAATGGGAATTTCGGGAAAAACGGGAATTTTTTGGAAAATGGTAAATAACTTGAATGTTCTGAATAAGTTGAAATGGTTGGTGTTGGAATTTTTCAAATATGTAGAGAAATTTTGAAGTAGTAACATGTTGAATTGTGAAATGATATTACAAAATTCCTGGAATTTCGGGAAAACCGGGAATTTTTCCAGTTCAAAAAACTAATTTGTTTTTTGTCCTGATTAAAAGGAATGTTTTGACGGTAGAACGGTTGAAGTGGGTTGAAAATTGTGGAAGGAGTAGTCGCCAGAAAAAAAGGGTGGAAATAGGGCTTTGGAAAACCAGGAATTCTGGAAAATCCTGGAATTTTTTCGAACTTGGAAGAAGGGTAGTTAAAATTTCCAGAATGGTGGAATATGTTGAAGGTGGAATAGTTTGAATAGGTTTAAAAATGTGAAAATGGTGAAAGTTTGAAAAATGGCCAATTCATTTTGAATGGGAAAAATGTCCCGGAAAACCTGGAATTCTTGGAAATCTGTGATTTTTTTTTTTTTTTTTTTTTACAATTGTTGAAGTAGATCACACAATTCTGAACAGGCCGAATATTTTGAAGTTGTAACGGTTTGAATCAGATGAAAAATGTGGGGATTGTGGAATTTTGAAAAATGTCCCATAGATTTCAAGCGGGAATTTTTTGGAAAATGGTAAATAACTTGAATGTTCTGAATGAGTTGAAATGGTTGGTGTTGGAATTTTTCAAATAGGTAGAGAAATTTTGAAGTAGTAACATGTTGAGTTGTGAAATGATATTACGAAATTCCTGGAATTTCGAGAAATCCGGGAATTTTTCCAGTTCAAAAAACTAATTTGTTTTTTGTCCTGATTAAAAGGAATGTTTTGAAGGTAGAACGGTTGAAGTGGGTTGAAAATTGTGGAAGGAGTAGTCGCCAGAAAAAAAGGGTGGAAATAGGGCTTTGGGAAACCAGGAATTCTGGAAAATCCTGGAATTTTTTCAAACTTGGAAAAAGTGTAGTTAAAATTTCCAGAATGGTGGAATATGTTGAAGGTGGAATAGTTTGAATAGGTTTAAAAATGTGGAAATGGTGAAAGTTTGAAAAATGGCCAATTCATTTTGAATGGGGAAAAATGTCCCGGAAAACCTGGAATTCTTGGTAATATGGGAATTTTTTTTTTTTTTTTACAATTGTTGAAGTATATCACACAATTCCTGAACAGGCCGAATATTTTGAAGTTGTAACGGTTTGAATCAGATGAAAAATGTGGGAATTGTGGAATTTTGAAAAATGTCCCATAGATTTCAATGGGAATTTCGGGAAAAGCGGGAATTTTTTGAAAAATGGTAAATAATTTGAATGTTCTGAATGAGTTGAAATGGTTGGTGTTGGAATTTTTCAAATAGGTAGAGAAATGTTGAAGTAGTAACATGTTGAATTGTGAAATGATATTACAAAATTCCAGGAATTCTGGAAAATCCTGGAATTTTTTCAAACTTGGAAAAAGGGTAGTTAAAATTTCCAGAATGGTGGAATGTGTTGAAGGTTGAATAGTTTGAATAGGTTTAAAAATTTGGAAACGGTGAAAGTTTGAAAAATGGCCAATTCATTTTGAATGGGAAAAATGTCCCGGAAAACCTGGAATTTTGGGAATGTTTTTGCCAAAATAAAAATACTTAACTTTGCAGCAAACTACCCATCAAATTAATAAAAATGACGATCAATTGTACGTTCTTTACAGCATATTACTGTGAATTGAAAAAAAACTACTACCGTTTTTTGAGTTGCCAGTTTTTGACTGTAAAATCTACGGTTGTTGCTTTTATTGGTGTATTACTGTAAATGGAAAGACGGTTCATTTGTTTTTACGGTAGAAAAACTGGCAGCCAAGTTGCCAGAATTAAAAAAAATAACTTGTACTGCTTTTAGATGAACAATATAATGTTGTAAAAACCAATACTAATTTAACACAAAAATTCTGGCAATTAACTGCCAGCTTTTTCCGTAAAACCCCCCAAAAAACAGTTGTACTGTTTTACCATTTACCGTAAAATTTTGTTAAAAAAAAACCCCACACTATATTTTACAGTAACATTTTGTAAATGTAAAGTTGTTACTGTAAAATCAACAGTTTACTTAAATCAATGTATATAATTAACTAGATGAGGTGTGAATGCTCCAATGCTGAAGTTGAAGTGAAATGCTGACAGATTGTAGTATGAATGGAAGAAGAGTTGGAATGTTGGAATGGTTTGAATGTTGAAGAGTTTGAATTTCCAGGAAAACCGGAATTTGGTTTGGAACTTGGGAAAGTGTTAGTTTGAATGTCCAGGATGAGTGGAATGTGTTGATGTTGGAATGGTTTGAAGAGGTTGAAAAATGTGGGAATTGTGCAACTTGGAAAAAATGTCCCATTCATTTCAGTGGGAACTTCCTGGAAATATGGGAATTTTGTGAATAGCTGGATTTTTTGGAAAATGATTAGGAGCATGAATGTCCTGAATGAGCTGAATTGGTTGGTGTTGGAATTGTTTAAATCGGTCACGAAATGTTGAAGTAGTAAACGGTGTTAGGGAATTTCGGGTAAATCTGGGAATTTTTGGGACAATGGTAAAAAAACTTGAATGGTCTCAATGAGTTGAAATGGTTGGTGTTGGAATTGTGCAACTTGGAAAAAATGTCCCATTCATTTCAGTGGGAACTTCCTGGAAATTTGGGAATTTTGTGAAAAGCGGGATTTTTTGGAAAATTATTAGTTTAAATCGGTCACAAAATGTTGAAGTAGTAAATGGTGTTAGGGAATTTCGGAAATAGCTGGGGAATTAATTGGGAAATGGTAAAAAACTTGAATGGTCTCAGTGAGTTGAATTGGTTGGTGTTGGAATTTTTCAAATCGGTCGAGGAATGTTGAAGTAGTAACATGTTGAATAGAGAAATGGTTTTACGGAATTCCTGGAATTTTGGCAAAACCAGGAATTTTTCCATTTCAAAAAAGAACTTTGTTTTTTGTCCTGATTAAAAATAATGTTTTGACGGTAGAACGGCTGAAGTGGGTTGAAAATTGTGGAAGGAGTAGTCACCAGAAAAAAAGGGTGAAAAAAGGGCTTTGGAAAAGCAGGAATTCTGGAAAATCCTGGAATTTTTTCGAACTTGGAAAAAAGAGTAGTTTGAATTTCCAGAAGGGTGGAATGTGTTGAAGGTGGAAGGGTATGAATAAGTTAAAAAAAAATGTGGAAATGGTGAAAGTTTGAAAAATTGTCAATTAATTTTCAATGGGAAAAATGTCCCGGAAAACCTGGAATTCTTGGAAAACCGGGAATTTTTTTTGTTTACAATTGTTGAAGTAGATCACACAATTCCTGAACAGGCCGAATATTTTGAAGTTGTAACGGTTTGAATCAGATGAAAAATGTGGGGATTGTGGAATTTGGAAAAATGTCCCATAGATTTCAAGCGGGAATTTTTTGGAAAATGGTAAATAACTTGAATGTTCTGAATGAGTTGAAATGGTTGGTGTTGGAATTTTTCAAATAGGTAGAGAAATTTTGAAGTAGTAACATGTTGAATTGTGAAATTATATTACGAAATTCCTGAAATTTCGGGAAATCCGGGAATTTTTCCAGTTCAAAAAACAACTTTGTTTTTTTGTCCTGATTAAAAGGAATGTTTTGACGGTGGAACGAGTGAAGTGGTTTGAAAATTGTGGAAGGAGTAGTCGCCAGAAAAAAAGGGTGGAAATAGGGCTTTGGAAAACCAGGAATTCTGGAAAATCCTGGAATTTTTTCGAACTTGGAAAAAGGGTAGTTAAAATTTCCAGAATGTTGGAATATGTTGAAGGTGGAATAGTTTGAATAGGTCTAAAAATTTGGAAATGGTGAAAGTTTGAAAAATGGCCAATTCATTTTGAATGGGAAAAATGTCCCGGAAAACCTGGAATTCTTGGAAATCTGGGAATGTTGAAGAGTTTGAATTTCCAGGAAAACCGGAATTTGGTTTGGAACTTGAGAAAGTGTTAGTTTGAATGTCCAGGATGAGTGGAATGTGTGGATGTTGGAATGGTTTGAAGAGGTTGAAAAATGTGGGAATTGTGCAACTTGGAAAAAATGTCCCATTCATTTCAGTGGGAACTTCCTGGAAATATGGGAATTTTGTGAATAGCTGGATTTTTTGGAAAATGATTAGGAGCATGAATGTCCTGAATGAGCTGAATTGGTTGGTGTTGGAATTGTTTAAATCGGTCACGAAATGTTGAAGTAGTAAATGGTGTTAGGGAATTTCGGGAAAATCTGGGAATTTTTGGGAAAATGGTAAAAAACTTGAATGGTCTCAATGAGTTGAAATGGTTGATGTTGGAATTGTGCAACTTGGAAAAATGTCCCATTCATTTCAGTGGGAACTTCCTGGAAATTTGGGAATTTTGTGAAAAGCGGGATTTTTTGGAAAATTATTAGTTTAAATCGGTCACAAAATGTTGAAGTAGTAAATGGTGTTAGGGAATTTCGGAAATAGCTGGGGAATTAATTGGAAAATGGTAAAAAACTTGAATGGTCTCAGTGAGTTGAATTGGTTGGTGTTGGAATTTTTCAAATCGGTCGAGGAATGTTGAAGTAGTAACATGTTGAATAGAGAAATGGTTTTACGGAATTCCTGGAATTTTGGCAAAACCAGGAATTTTTCCATTTCAAAAAAGAACTTTGTTTTTTGTCCTGATTAAAAGGAATGTTTTGACGGTAGAACGGCTGAAGTGGGTTGAAAATTGTGGAAGGAGTAGTCACCAGAAAAAAAGGGTGAAAAAAGGGCTTTGGAAAAGCAGGAATTCTGGAAAATCCTGGAATTTTTTCGAACTTGGAAAAAAGAGTAGTTTGAATTTCCAGAAGGGTGGAATATGTTGAAGGTGGAAGGGTATGAATAAGTAAAAAAATGTGGAAATGGTGAAAGTTTGAAAAATGGTCAATTCATTTTGAATGGGAAAACTGTCCCGGAAAACATGGAATTCTTGGAAAACCGGGAATTTTTTTTGTTTACAATTGTTGAAGTAAAGCACACAATTCCTGAACAGGCGGAATATTTTGAAGTTGTAACGGTTTGAATCAGATGAAAAATGTGGGAATTGTGGAATTTTGAAAAATGTACCATAGATTTCAATAGGAATTTCGGGAAAAGCGGGAATTTTTTGGAAAACAGTAAAGAGCTTGAATGATCTGAATGAGTTGAAATGGTTGGTGTTGGAATTTTTGAAATAGGTCAAGAAATGTTGAAGTAATAACATTTTGAATTGAGAAAGGGTATTACGGAATTCCTGGAATTTCGGAAAAACCGGGAATTTTTCCAGTTCAAAAAACAACTTTGTTTTTTGTCCTGATTAAAAGGAATGTTTTGACGGTGGAACGGGTGAAGTGGTTTGAAAATTGTGGAAGGAGTAGTCGCCAGAAAAAAGGGTGGAAAAAGGGCTTTGGAAAAGCAGGAATTCTGGAAAATCCTGGAATTTTTTTGAACTTGGAAAAAAAGAGTAGTTTGAATTTCCAGAATGGTGGAATGTGTTGAATGTGGAAGGGTATGAATAAGTTAAAACATTTGGAAATGGTGAAAGTTTGAAAAATGGCCAATTCATTTTGAATGGGAAAAATGTCCCTGAAAACCTGGAATTCTTGGAAAACCGGGATTTTTGTTTTGTTTACAATTGTTGAAGTAGAGCACACAATTCCTGAACAGGTCGAATATTTTGAAGTTGTAACGATTTGAATCAGATGAAAAATGTGGGAATTGTGGAATTTTGAAAAATGTCCCATAAATTTCAATAGGAATTTCAGGAAAAGCGGGAATTTTTTGGAAACCAGTAAAGAACTTGAATGTTCTGAATGAGTTGAAATGGTTGGTGTTGGAAATTTTCAAATAGGTCGAGAAATGTTGAAGTAGTAACATGTTCAATTGTGAAATTATATTACGGAATTCCTGGAATTTTGGGAAAAACGGGAAATTTTCCAGTTTAAAAAACAAATTTGTTTTTTGTCCTGATTAAAAGGAATGTTTTGACGGTGGAACGGGTGAAGTGGTTTGAAAATTGTGGAAGGAGTAGTCGCCAGAAAAAAGGGTGGAGAAAGTGCTTTGGAAAAGCAGGAATTCTGGAAAATCCTGGAATTTTTTCGAACTTGGAAAAAAGAGTAGTTTGAATTTCCAGAATGGTGGAATGTGTTGAATGTGGAAGGGTATGAATAAGTTAAAAAATTTGGAAATGGTGAAAGTTTGAAAAATGGTCAATTATTTTGAATGGGAAAAATGTCCCGGAAAACCTGGAATTCTTGGAAATCTGTTTTTTTTTTTTTTTTTTTACAAGTGTTGAAGTAGATCACACAATTCCTGAACAGGTGGAATATTTTGAAGTTGTAACGGTTTGAATCAGATGAAAAATGTGGGAATTGTGGAATTTTGAAAAATGTCCCATAGATTTCAATGGGAATTTCGGGAAAAGCGGGAATTTTTGGAAAAATGGTAAATAACTTGAATGTTCTTAATGAGTTGAAATGGTTGGTGTTGGAATTTTTCAAATAGGTAGAGAAATTTTGAAGTAGTAACATGTTGAATTGTGAAATGATATTACGAAATTCCTGGAATTTCGGGAAATCCGGGAATTTTTCCAGTTCAAAAAACAAATTTGTTTTTTGTCCTGGTTAAAAGGAATGTTTTGACGGTGGAACGGGTGAAGTGGGTTGAAAATTGTGGAAGGAGTAGTCGCCAGAAAAAAAGGGTGGAAATAGGGCTTTGGAAAACCAGGAATTCTGGAAAATCCTGGAATTTTTTCAAACTTGGAAAAAGTGTAGTTAAAATTTACAGAATGGTGGAATATGTTGAAGGTGGAATAGTTTGAATAGGTTTAAACATGTGGAAATGGTGAAAGTTTGAAAAATGGCCAATTCATTTTGAATGGGGAAAAATGTCCCGGAAAACCTGGAATTCTTGGTAATATGGGAAATTTTTTTTTTTTTTTTTTTTTTTTTTTTTACAATTGTTGAAGTATATCACACAATTCCTGAACAGGCCGAATATTTTGAAGTTGTAACGGTTTGAATCAGATGAAAAATGTGGGAATTGTGGAATTTTGAAAAATGTCCCATAGATTTCAATGGGAATTTCGGGAAAAACGGGAATTTTTTGGAAAATGGTAAATAACTTGAATGTTCTGAATGAGTTGAAATGGTTGGTGTTGGAATTTTTCAAATATGTAGAGAAATTTTGAAGTAGTAACATGTTGAATTGTGAAATGATATTACTAAATTCCTGGAATTTCGGGAAATCCGGGAATTTTTCCAGTTCAAAAAACTAATTTGCTTTTTGTCCTGATTAAAAGGAATGTTTTGACGGTGGAACGGTTGAAGTGGGTTGAAAATTGTGGAAGGAGTAGTCGCCAGAAAAAAAGGGTGGAAATAGGGCTTTGGAAAACCAGGAATTCTAAAAAATCCTGGAATTCTTTCGAACTTGGAAAAAGGGTAGTTAAAATTTCCAGAATGGTGGAATATGTTGAAGGTGGAATAGTTTGAATAGGTTTAAAAATTTGGAAATGGTGAAAGTTTGAAAAATGGCCAATTCATTTTGAATGGGAAAAATGTCCCGGAAAACCTGGAATTCTTGGAAATCTGGGAATTTTTTTAAATTTTTTTAGAATTGTTGAAGTAGATCACACAATTCCTGAACAGGCCGAATATTTTGAAGTTGTAACGGTTTGAATCAGATAAAAAATGTGGGGATTGTGGAATTTTGAAAAATGTCCCATAGATTTCAAGCGGGAATTTCGGGTAAAACGGGAATTTTTTGGAAAATGGTAAATAATTTGAATGTTCTGAATGAGTTGAAATGGTTGGTGTTGGAATTTTTCAAATAGGTCGAGAAATTTTGAAGTAGTAACATGTTGAATTGTGAAATGATATTACAAAATTCCTGGAATATCGGGAAATCCGGGAATTTTTCCAGTTCAAAAAACTAATTTGTTTTTTGTCCTGATTAAAAGGAATATTTTGACGGTAGAACGGTTGAAGTGGGTTGAAAATTGTGGAAGGAGTAGTCACCAGAAAAAAAGGGTGGAAATAGGGATTTGGAAAACCAGGAATTATGGAAAATCCTGGAATTTTTTCGAACTTGGAAAAAGGGTAGTTAAAATTTCCAGAATGGTGGAACATGTTGAAGGTGGAATAGTTTGAATAGGTTTAAAAATGTGGAAATGGTGAAAGTTTGAAAAATGGCCAATTCATTTTGAATGGGAAAAATGTCCCGGAAAACCTGGAATTTTGGGAATTTTTGGAATTTGTCAAGGGAAAGCCCAGTTTGAAGTTGGAACGCTTTGAATGGGATGAAAAATGTGGAAGGTAGAGCGCGCCACTATCTGTAGAAGAAGAAGTTGAATAAATAGATTAATTTTGGTGTAGAAAAGCATGAGTGAATGTTTTGGAGCATTCATGTGGCCCTTAGTCTGTTACAAGTAGCCATAATAAGTGTGATGTGGCCCTTAGTCTGTTACAAGCAGCCATAATAAGTGTGATGTGGCCCTTAGTCTGTTACAAGCAGCCATATTAACGGTGATGTGGCCCTTAGTCTGTTACAAGCAGCCATAATAAGTGTGATGTGGCCCTTAGTCTGTTACACGCAGCCATAATAAGTGTGATGTGGCCCTTAGTTGGTTACAAGCATCCATAATAACTGTGATGTGGCCCTTAGTCTGTTACAAGCAGCCATAATAAGTGTGATGTGGCCCTTAGTCTGTTACAAGCAGCCATAATAACTGTGATGTGGCCCTTAGTCTGTTACAAGCAGCCATAATAAGTGTGATTTGGCCCTTAGTCTGTTATAAGCAGCCATAATAAGTGTGTTGTGGCCCTTAGTCTGTTACAAGCAACCATAATAAGTGTGATGTGGCCCTTAGTCTGTTATAAGCAGCCATAATAAGTGTGTTGTGGCCCTTAGTCTGTTACAAGCAACCATAATAAGTGTGTTGTGGCCCTTAGTCTGTTACAAGCAGCCATAATAACTGTGATGTGGCCCTTAGTCTGTTACAAGCAGCCATAATAAGTGTGACGTGGCCCTTAGTCTGTTACAAGCAGCCATAATAAGTGTGATGTGGCCCTTAGTCTGTTACACGCAGCCATAATAAGTGTGATGTGGCCCTTAGTTGGTTACAAGCATCCATAATAACTGTGATGTGGCCCTTAGTCTGTTACAAGCAGCCATAATAAGTGTGATGTGGCCCTTAGTCTGTTACAAGCAGCCATAATAACTGTGATGTGGCCCTTAGTCTGTTACAAGCAGCCATAATAAGTGTGATGTGGCCCTTAGTCTGTTACAAGCAGCCATAATAACTGTGATGTGGCCCTTAGTCTGTTACAAGCAGCCATAATAAGTGTGATTTGGCCCTTAGTCTGTTATAAGCAGCCATAATAAGTGTGTTGTGGCCCTTAGTCTGTTACAAGCAACCATAATAAGTGTGTTGTGGCCCTTAGTCTGTTACAAGCAGCCATAATAACTGTGATGTGGCCCTTAGTCTGTTACAAGCAGCCATAATAAGTGTGACGTGGCCCTTAGTCTGTTACAAGCAGCCATAATAACTGTGATGTGGCCCTTAGTCTGTTACAAGCAGCCATAATAAGTGTGACGTGGCCCTTAGTCTGTTACAAGCAGCCATAATAACTGTGATGTGGCCCTTAGTCTGTTACAAGCAGCTATAATAAGTGTGATGTGGCCCTTAGTCTGTTACAAGCAGCCATAATAACTGTGATGTGGCCCTTAGTCGGTTACAAGCAGCCATAATAAGTGTGATGTGGCCCTTAGTCTGTTACAAGCAGCCATAATAACTGTGATTTGGCCCTTAGTCTGTTACTAGCAGCCATAATAAGTGTGATGTGGCCCTTAGTCTGTTACAAGCAGCCATAATAACTGTGATGTGGCCCTTAGTCTGTTACAAGCAGCTATAATAAGTGTGATGTGGCCCTTAGTCTGTTACAAGCAGCCATAATAACTGTGATGTGGCCCTTAGTCGGTTACAAGCAGCCATAATAAGTGTGATGTGGCCCTTAGTCTGTTACAAGCAGCCATAATAAGTGTGATGTGGCCCTTAGTCTGTTACAAGCAGCCATAATAAGTGTGATGTGGCCCTTAGTCTGTTACAAGCAGCCATAATAAGTGTGTTGTGGCCCTTAGTCTGTTACAATCAGCCATAATAACTGTGATGTGGCCCTTAGTCTGTTACAAGCAGCCATAATAACTGTGATGTGGCCCTTAGTCTGTTACAAGCAGTCATAATAAGTGTGATGTGGCCCTTAGTCTGTTACAATCAGCCATAATAACTGTGATATGGCCCTTAGTCTGTTACAAGCAGCCATATATATATATATATATATATATATATATATATATATATATATATATATATATGTATGTGTGGGAAAAAAATCACAAGACTATTTCATCTCTACAGGCCTGTTTCATGAGGGGGGGTTCCCTCAATCATCAGGAGATTTTAATGGGAGCATTCACATACCATGGTTTGTATAGGGCACAGAGTGGGTGGGCACAGGCTGGCGTAGGGGCGTGGTGATTGGCTCATGTGTTACCTAGGAGGTGTTTCCGTCTGTGGCGGCATGCTGATACAATTTCGCTGCGCTTGTTGAGGGATGACAGGTCTGGACGGTAAATAATAAACAGTTTCTCTTTCAAGCATAGGTTGCATCTTTTATTACCACTATTGTAAGGTGTGCTGGATGCAAGAATTTGCCATGTTATTGAATATTCAACATTATTGTCTTTGAGGTCCCAAATGTGTTTGCTGAGTTCTGTGGTATTCCGCAGGTTTTGGTTCCTGAAAGAAGCCTTGTGATTGTTCCATCTGGTTTTGAACTCTCCCTCGGTTAATCCTACATATGTGTCGGATGTGTTAATGTCCTTGCGTGTTACCTTAGATTGGTAAACAACTGATGTTTGTAAGCACCCCCCGTTGAGAGGGCAATCAGGTTTCTTGCGGCAGTTGCAGCCTTTGTTGGTTTTGGGGTCGCTCTGTCCGGGGGCCGACGGCTCATTTGCAATTGCTTTGTTGTAGTTTGAGATAATTTGTCGTATATTGTTCATACAGCTGTAGCTCAATTTAATGTTGTTCTTGTTGAATACTTTTCTTAGGGTGTTGCCTTTGGGGAAGTGTTTGTCAATCAGACTGAGGAATTTGTGGCCAATGTTAGTTGAGACTTTTTTGCTGTATGGGGGGGTTGTACCAGATGATGTTTCGTTTTCTGTTCTTTTTTGGTTGGTTTCCTGGCGTGGGTTCATAGGTGAGGGTGAAATTGTAACCGCTTTCATCAAGGGCTTTTTGGTACGGGGGGGTTGCTTGGTCAAATTCAGCTTTGCTAGATGACAGCATCGATAGCCTTTTATTAATTCCGGTAGGTATTCTTTTCGTGGTGGTGGGTGGGTGGTTGCTGTCATGGTGCACGTATTGGAGTGTTGTGTTGGTATTTCGTGAATGGTTGGTAGCTGTTATTTCTCAGGTTGAAAGTGACGTCGAGGAAGTTGACGGTTTGCTTGTTGGCTTCAATCGTGATCCGTAGGCCGTTCTCTTTGAAGATTTGGCATATGCGCTTCTTGGTATTCTCGCTGCTCCTTGGCGAGGCGCGACACACTGCCAGTCCGTCATCACGGTAGATACCAAGGTTCAGGTTGAGGCTAGCAAGCTGGGAGAGGAGGAAACTCCCGACGAATTCTAGCTGTCAATATACTCCTCCCCTCTTAACCACGCCCCCGACCACGCCCCCCACCCCCACCTCCCGAAATCGGAGGTCTCAAGGTTGGCAAGTATGGGTAAAAATGCTTGTTTGGGCTGTGGACCTTTGGCACCTTTATTTATTATTTTTGTTTTATCATTATTTTATATATATATATATATATATATATATATATATATATATATATATATATATATATATATATATATATATATATATATATATATGTGTAAATTAAAAAAACATTACATTTTTTTTTTAATTGCTTTATTTATTTACTTATGATACTGTACTGAGTCTCTGATTTATTTTTGTACTATTTTCCATTTTGTCTATTATTTGTGCACTTTCATTTTTGAAGTTGTTCTTGATTTACTGTCATGCCAACCTCCTTATTTTTGTTGTATTAAGTTTTTTTTGGAGAGTGCATGTTTTTCTTAGTATTTTGTCCATTTTGGCCCCGGGAGGCAGAATGTGTGGTCCATACAATTCCGAAAGGCCGTGAAACTCCTCCAGCACTTTCAGAAGTGGGCGGGGCTGCAGACTCACGACGTGACTTTGCGGGCAAACATGATTCATAGCTTAATAGCGTCCGTATTGATTGTTGCGAGCATTCCGAGTGTGGCGAGCAACCGACGTGAAGGTTAATGTAAAACATTTCACGGAAGTGTTGGGCGTGCAAACATTACCTTTAAGTGCGGCTGCAGGTGTCATTCGTCAAGTGGACCTAAGGCGCTGAATCATGTGATTAAATGGGAAGTGTGACATAACTCATGTTTAATGGCAGAAAAAAGAGCGGTCAGCGTGTTTGGCGCCGTGCCCGCCGCGGCTGCCATCAATCGGGCGTCCCTGCAGATGCCGGCGGGGGAAAGGTCAGCGTGACTTTGAATCATAGCGCTGGTCCAAATCAAAAAAGCAGAGGGGGGGTCATTTGTTGTTTTCATATGTTGAGGCGCTCAAAGAGCCCCGGAACTCTCAGCAACACAATCAATACGGTTGTTATAAAGGCAGATCAATACAGGTGTTATTGAAGGTGTTCTTCACCTGTAGGCTGCCACTCAGGTGACTTGTATTGACCATAGTACCTGGATTGGTCAAGTCACTAGGCATGTGGTGCACTAAAGGACCCATGACGATCCAAGGTTTCCTGATTTATTTTGTGCGCTGGATGTATCTGGCAGTCATTTCCTGTCAGGTTCCAACACTGATGACATCTATTAAACCAGTGGTTCTCAAACTTTTTTTTGTCATCCCCCACTTTGGACAAGGGGAAGTTTTCAAGCCCCACCTGCCCCCATCGCCCCAACAGAGCGCTAATGCCAAGCTTTAACATTTTCAAATTTATTGAACATCAAGTTGTATACATTCAAACTCAATAACATGAAATAACACCAAGTTCAATGATAAATAAAATAACTGTGCAGCTGTGGTACAACTTGCATCAAGTTCAATAATAAATAAAATAACTTCCATCAAGTTCAATAATAAATAAAATAAAAGTGTTATAACTTGCATCAAGTTCAATAATAAATCAAAAAAGTGTTATAACTTGCATCAAGTTCAATAATAAATCAAATAAAAGTGTTATAACTTGCATCAAGTTCAATAATAAATCCAAAAAAGTGTTATAACTTGCATCAAGTTCAATAATAAATCAAAAAAGTGTTATAACTTGCATCGAGTTCAATAATAAATAAAAAAAAGTGTTATAACTTGCATCAAGTTCAATAATAAATAAAAACAAGTGTTATAACTTGCATCAAGTTCAATAATAAATCAAATAACTTGCATAAAGTTCAATAATAAATCAAAAAAAGTGTTGTAACTTGCATCAAATTCAATAATAAATAAAAAAAAGTGTTATAACTTGCATCAAGTTCAATAATAAATCAAAAAAAGTGTTATAACTTGCATCAAGTTCAATAATAAATCAAATAACTTGCATAAAGTTCAATAATAAATCAAAAAAAGTGTTATAACTTGCATCAAGTTCAATAATAAATAAAAAAAAGTGTTATAACTTGCATCAAGTTCAATAATAAATAAAACAAAAGTGTTATAACTTCCATCAAGTTCAATAATAAATAAAAAAAAGTGTTATAACTTGCATTAAGTTCAATAATAAATCAAATAACTTGCATCAAGTTCAATAATAAATACAATAAAAGTGCCACTTTGCAATCTTTGCAAAAAAAAAAAAGAGGAGGAGCTATGCATTTGGCAAGACAGGGCAAGTGACAGCACTTTGAGAAGCGCTGTATTAAACAGACAAGAAGCAAGGAATTAAACAGAGACATAATTCAATTTAGCTCTTTGAGGAGAAACGTCTGGGGCTGTACTCACGCTCTGACGAAAAGATTGAATAAAAGATCCTCTTTTATTTGGACTTTCCCTGATTACACGGCAACAGCTGTTTCTAAGGGAGGGGGGTCGTAAACAGCCGTCGCCTTTGGTTACAAAACAGTTCAGAGAAAAGGTGCATGGAGGCGGATCAGGTCCTGCTTCCTCTCCGCTTTGTAGATCTCGGGTCAGGACAAAATCTTCCTGTGGATTACAATTTATCAAAGAAACCGACACCTTTATGTCGCTTCCCATCCTGCACAGTGGAGTTTTACAAGCCTTTTGATTGGTAATAATAATAATAATAATAATAATAATAATAACTGGGATTTATATAGCGCTTTTCTAAGTACCCGAACTCGCTTTACATGTAGAACCCATCAATTGTTCACACCTGGTGGTGGTAAGCTACTTTCATAGCCACAGCTGCCCTGGGGTAGACTGACGGAAGCGTGGCTGCAATTTGCGCCAACGGCCCCTCCGACCACCACCTATCATTCATCATTCAATTCACCGGTGTGAGTGGCACCGGGGGCAAAGGGTGAAGTGTCCCGCCCAAGGAACACTTGGGCGGGACTTGTACCGGAAGTACAAGTGCCGTTCCGTCTAGTAGCCGTCTACAGGGTTTCTACTCCTATGGATTCTTAATTCACGCTTTAATCTCTTAGGGGCGATGGTTGGTTGACGAGCGCTTATACACCAGCAGCCGGCCTCCGTAGCGCTCATTTCTTTCCCTCTGTTGCAAGTTTTGTTGATTCTATGTAACTTGTTTATGTGTGCTATGGCTATGAGGATTTTTCCATCAAGTCCAGCCTTTGACTGAATGTTTTTTTACTTCCCAGCGATCCTTTTTCAGTCTTCCTGTAATGTTTGTCTGATCTTGAATGGGATTGTGCTGAAAATTTAATTTCCCCTCGGCCTCTAATTCCCATCGGGGATTAATAAAGTAATTCTGAATCTGAATCAGAATCACTCCAAGTAACATTTGTAGGTTTTACAATATAACTACAACAGTTCTTACTTACTCAACATGCGCCATCTTTTGGACGAGTTTGCTCACTGCGGGTTGAAAGCCTACAGTACTTTTGTTTCGTGCCTTGAACCGGAAGTACAAGCGCCGTTCCGTCAAGTAGCCGTCTACAGGGTTTCTACTGGTATGGATTCTTCATTCACGCTTTGATCCCTTAGGGGCGGTGGATGGTTGACTAGCGCTTATACACCAGCAGCCGGCCTCCGTAGCTCTCATTCCTTTCCCTCTGTTGCAAGTTTTGTTGATTCTATGTAACTTGTTTATGTGTGCTATGGCTATGAGGATTTTTCCATCAAGTCCAGCCTTTGACTGAATGTTTTTTTACTTCCCAGCGATCCTTTTTCAGTCTTCCTGTAATGTTTGTCTGATCTTGAATGGGATTGTGCTGAAAATCTAATTTCCCCTCGGCCTCTAATTCCCATCGGGGATTAACAAAGTAATTCTGAATCTGAATCTGAATCAGAATCACTCCAAGTAACATTTGTAGGTTTTACAATATAACTACAACAATTCTTACTTACTCAACACGCTCCATCTTTTGGACGAGTTTGCTCACTGCGGGTTGAAAGTCTACAGTACTTTTGTTTCGTGCCTTGAACCGGAAGTACAAGCGCCGTTCTGTCTAGTAGCCGTCTACAGGGTTTCTACTGGTATGGATTCTTCATTCACGCTTTGATCCCTTAGGGGCGATGGATGGTTGACTAGCACTTATACAGCTATAGCCGGCCTCCGTAGCTCTCATTCCTTTCCCTCTGTTGCAAGTTTTGTTGATTCTATGTAACTTTTTTAAGTGTGCTATGGCTATGAGTTTTTTTCCCCCCGGCCTCAGTCTGGACCTCATCCCTGGAGTCCAGCCTTTGACTGAATGTTTTTTTTAAACTCCCCAGCGATCCTTTTTCTGTCTTCCTGTAATGTTTGTCTGATTTTGAATGGGATTGTGCTGAAAATCTAATTTCTCTATTTCCCATCGGGGATTAATAAAGTATTTCTGAATCGGAATCTGAATCAGAATCACTCCAAGTAACATTTGTAAGTTTTACAATATAACTACAACAATTCTTACTTAGTAAACCGTTATATGTTTGATAATTGTGATTTCATGCAAATGTGTATTTACAAGCTAGAGTCGTTGACATGAGTTAGTATGCTAGCACGTAAACAAGTGGTAGTATTATTATTGTATTGTTTCAGTTTCACAAATTCGTGAATAAATTCACCGAAACGTCACCGTGGATCAGCCGTTTTACTGCCCTGACACGGACACCGTTTGGAAGCAATCAAGGTATGTCAATAAACATTTACAAAATCCGTGCTCTGAAAACAAACCCTGCTGTGACGTAGATTACCCTAATAGATCCTACAACACCCAAAAGTGCCGTTGAAATTCTTTGTATAGTTCAAGACTTACGGTCATTTAAAAACCGCATGATGGCGGCTACAGTTTTGGTGTTAAAGGTCTAAAGAAATGATGTGGAACGTCCGGCGGGCCGGATTGAGAATCTAAACGGGCCGCATGTGGCCCGCGGGTCTTATTTTGCCCACCCTGCTCTACATAAAGTATCATGGCAGTCCCTGTGCGCCTTGATGAAGAGCCTCTCGCCGCGCCAGCTTCATTTTCTGCCTGACAAGCGTGCCGTCAAGAAACAGCAGCACCGGCTTAAAATCAACAACGCCCGAGGTCCTACACTCGGCGTGACCAAAAAGTGACAACAACAACTCTCTGACTTAGTGGGAAAGATCGACTTCTCCCCCAGAGGATGCGATGAATAATTCTCTTTTACGAAGGCGGAGAGAGAGAGAGAGAGAGAGAGAGAGAGAGAGAGAGAGAGAGAGAAACAAAAATTCCACCCCCGAGGGGGATTGAGCCAAATGGTCATTAAAAAAAATAAAAAAAAGTGGACAAGGTCTTATCAGCATTCTTTGCAGTCGCAGCGGAGACAATTGATTATGTTGAGGTCAGCCGCGGTGGAAATATAAAACATCACATTCAGCGCACGCTCACTGACCTCAAGAACACGTGATGAAATCCAAATGACTTCACAAAGAGGCTCTTTGGGAAATGATAGCCCAACATCCATCCATCCATCCATCCATCCATCCAACCATCCATCCATCATCCATCCATCCATCATCCATCCATCCACCATCATCCATCCATCCATCATCCATCCACCCATCATCCATCCATCCATCATCCATCCATCCAGCCAACCATCCATCCATCCATCCACCATCCATCCATCCATCCATCCATAAATCCATCATCCATCCATCCATCATCCATCCATCCATCCATCCATCCATCCATCTATCCATCATCATCCATCCATCCAACCATCCATCCATCCATCCATCCATCCATCCATCCATCCATCCATCCATCCATCCAACCATCCATCCATCCATCCATCCATCCATCCATCCATCCATCCATCATCCATCCATCCATCATCATCATCCATCCATCCATCCATCATCCATCCATTAATCCATCCATCATCATCATCCATCCATCCATCCATCCATCCATCCATCCACCATCCATCCATCCATCATCCATCCATCCATTATCCATCCTTCCATCATCATCCATCCATCCATCCATCCAACCATCCACCATCCATCCATCCATCCATAAATCCATCATCCATCCATCCATCTATCATCCATCCATCCATCCATCCATCCATCCATCCATCCATCCATCCATCCATCCATCCATCCATCATCCATCCATCCATCCATCAACCATCCATCCATCAACCATCCATCCATCCATCCACCATCCATCCATCATCCATCCAACCATCCATCCATCCATCCATCCATCCATCCATCCATCCATCCATCCATCCATTAATCATCCATCCATCCAACCATCCATCCATCATCATCCATCCATCCATCCATCCATCCATCCATCCATCCATCCATCCATCCAACCATCCATCCATCATCCATCCATCCATCCATCTATCCATCCATCCATCCACCATCCATCATCCATCATCCATCCATCCACCATCCATCCATCATCCATCCATCCACCCATCCATCCATCCATCCATCCACCATCCATCCATCCATCCATCCATCCATCATCCATCCATCATCCATCCATTAGTCATCCATCCATCCATCATCATCCATCCATCCAACCATCCATCCATCCATCCATCCATCAATAAATCCATCATCCATCCATCCATCCATCCATCCATCCACCATCCATCCATCCATCCATCCATCCATCATCCATCCATCCATCCATCATCCATCCATTAATCATCCATCCATCCATTATCCATCCATCCATCATCATCCATCCATCCATCCATCCAACCATCCATCCATCCATCCATCCATCCATCAATAAATCCATCATCCATCCATCATCCATCCATCCAACCATCCATCATCTATCCATCCATCCATCCATCCAT
This sequence comes from Nerophis lumbriciformis, assembly GCF_033978685.3. Lineage (NCBI taxonomy): Eukaryota > Metazoa > Chordata > Actinopteri > Syngnathiformes > Syngnathidae > Nerophis > Nerophis lumbriciformis. The sequence goes on along the minus strand of NC_084554.2, from coordinate 2,612,645 downwards.
CAACCATCCATCCATCAACCATCCATCCATCCATCCATCATCCATCATCCATCATCCATCCATCCATCCACCATCCATCCATCCATCCACCATCCATCCATCCATCATCCATCCATCATCCATCCACCATCCATCCATCCATCCATCCATCATCCATCCATCCATTAATCATCCATCCATCAGTCATCCATCCATCCATCCAACCAACCATCCATCCATCCATCCATCCATCCATCATGTCTTCTCCAACTGAGCCAATCATCATTCCAGCTTTCACTTCATACCAGCTGATGTTTTTATCCAGCCAGGGAGGGACACTAAGGGAGGTGGACCTCCTCCAAGGCGCAGGACTAGGCTTGTTCGGTATCCTGGACTATGCCAGACTATAGTCTGGCATAGTCCAGAAAAAAAAGATCTACGATCATGTTTTTTTTACAGCTAGTTTTTATAAATTTTAAAATAGTACCACTATTATTTTTTGGTTAAAATCCTGGCGACTGAGCTGCCAGTTTTTACCGTAAACGCTATTGCCATTTTGAATTATTTTTTTTACAGTGCATTACTGTTAATTGAAGAAAATTACCAAAATGTTGTCATCCGAGCTGCTATTTTATTTCCAGAAAAAATAATCTATGGCCATTTTTTTTTTTTTTTTTTTTTACAGCCCATTATTATAAACTGAAAAACAATACGTGTCAGGACTTGGTCCGGGGTGTTTGCTTTTCCGGGATGCAACGGAAAGTTGGCACGGGCGAGACGGGAATTAAGGTACATGATTTATTATTATCAAAAAAAAGGAATAAATGAAAGCGCGCACAGTGGCGGAGAATAAACTATGAAACCAAAAGACTATAGCAAAAAAAGTACAAACAAAAAACACGCACAATGGCGGAGAACAAACTATGAAACCAAAACGACTATAAATATGGAACAAAAACTTACTTGGCTTGGACAAAAGTAGTTGCTTGAGGAATTGACATGGAAAGAATGGACAGAGCATAAATGTGGTGAGGTCGTCAGGACGAACAACAGAAAATGAATGAACTTAAATACTATGGACATGATTAGTGAAAGCAGGTGCGTGACTCAAAACGTGAAACAGGTGCGTGACGTGACAGGTGAAAACTAATGGTTGCTATGGTGACCAGACAAGGGAGTGAAAAGACAGAAACTAAACAAAACATGACTTAAAACAAAACATGATAATACAGACGTGACAATACGGTCTTTATTTTTGCCACAAAATTCCGGCGACTGAGCGACTTGTTTACTGTAAAATATACTTTCCATCTTTTTGCAGTGCATTACTGTAAATGGAAAGATGGCACAACTGATGATTTTATGGCACATTTTTGGCAACTGAACTGCCAGTTTGTTTGTTTTTTGCAGTAAAATCTGACTTTTTCCAGTCCACCAATGTGGATGCATCTTGAAAAATGTCATTTAGTAGCGACACTTTGGTGGACCCAGGGACTTTTTGTGTTCTAGCATCCACCCAGGGACTTTGTGAGACGGAGGAGCTATCAGAGGAATAAATAAGGAGCTTGTACGGACACTTAGCTTGATCAGGAGCAAACATTAAATAATTACTGTAATTCACTTAGCTGCCTTTTAAGCTGCGTAATGATTTTCCCTGCACAACATTGATCTGGCGAGGAGGCCGAAACAAACGACCTCGGCGTGAGGACACCGGCGTCTATCTGCCGCGACTGTCCGGAAGCTTTTAAAGAGACGAGGAAGAGGACAGGAAGGTGAGGACGACAACGTCGACAAGGAAGGACAGGTGGAGAAAGTGCTCCGTTATTTACTCCATCGGTCAGGACAAGACGAGACGGCAATGACTCAATAGAAGAAAAGTAACAAGAAAAAGTTGCAATGTTCACTAATAACACAAAAGTGCCATGCAGGCTGTTACTATTTTTAAATGTCTTAAAAAATAATAATGAATCAAAATCAATGTTATGAATTATTGACCTAATTAAGGCATCAAATATTTCACCTTGAACTATAGTTTGGTAAAATATTGCATTTTCTGTGTTTACCCGAAAAGGTTCATTATGTCTTCTTATTCATGTACTTTGTATACTTATTCATATCATTTACTTGGAATCAGACAATATTTTCGGTATATTAGATGGAATTTGTACCTGGTAAAATACACACACTAAAAATGTTGGGTTATTTTGACAACCCAATATATGAGTTGCGAGTGTTGGGTTATTTTTTTATTAGGGCCCGCATGGCCCATTGCATAAGGACTCCCACAATGGGACATAAGGACCTATTGAATTTCTAAGGTTTTATTATTAGGGCCCGCATGGCCCATTGCATAAGGACTCCCACAGGGAGTACTTATGCAATGGGATATAAGGACCTATTGAATTTCTAAGGTTTTATTATTAGGGCCCGCATGGCCCATTGCATAAGGACTCCCTGTGGGAGTCCTTATGCAATGGGATATAAGGACCTATTGAATTTCTAAGGTTTTATTAGAGCCCGCATGGCCCATTGCATAAGGACTCCCACCCACAGGGAGTCCTTATGCAATGGGACATAAGGACCTATTGAATTTCTAAGGTTTTATTGTTGTTATTAGGGCCCGCATGGCCCATTGCATAAGGACTCCCACAGGGAGTCCTTATGCAATGGGACATAAGGACCTATTGAATTTCTAAGGTTTTATTATTAGGGCCCGCATGGCCCATTGCATAAGGACTCCCACAGGGAGTCCTTATGCAATGGGACATAAGGACCTATTGAATTTCTAAGGTTTTATTATTATTATTAGGGCCCGCATGGCCCATTGCATAAGGACTCCCACAGGGAGTCCTTATGCAATGGGACATAAGGACCTATTGCATTTCTAAGGTTTTATTATTAGGGCCCGCATGACCCATTGCAAAAGGACTCCCGAAGGGAGTCCTTATGCAATGGGACATAAGGACCTATTGAATTTCTAAGGTTTTATTATTAGGGCCCGCATGGCCCATTGCATAAGGACTCCCACAGGGAGTCCTTATGCAATGGGACATAAGGACCTATTGAATTTCTAAGGTTTTATTAGGGCCCGCATGGCCCATTGCATAAGGACTCCCACAGGGAGTCCTTATGCAATGGGACATAAGGACCTATTGAATTTCTAAGGTTTTATTACTAGGGCCCGCATGGCCCATTGCATAAGCACTCCCACAGGGAGTACTTATGCAATGGGATATAAGGACCTATTGAATTTCTAAGGTTTTATTATTAGGGCCCGCATGGCCCATTGCATAAGGACTCCCTGTGGGAGTCCTTATGCAATGGGATATAAGGACCTATTGAATTTCTAAGGTTTTATTAGGTTTTTTTAGGTTTTTTCTGTCTTGTGATTTACATGTTTTATTTTGAAAAGCAACTCCTCTTGTTTCAGATCACGGGTCCTTCCTCTTGTGTCACCAGTCTGACGTCTTTCCTGACCCTTGATTGTTTCCACCCGTTTCCCATTACCCTCATGTTCTATATAAGCCCATGCCTCCCCTTGTTCTGTGCCAGATTGTCTCGAGCTTTTGTGCCTGTCTTGCGTTCCATGTTCATGTTCGTGTCCATGCCTTGCCTTGTCCCACGTCTACGTCCTTGCTCCCAGAATATCCCACGCTGTAATTTTGAATGAACTTTTTTCCTCCCTCAGAGCGACTTTTGTTATTCTACCTTTTTCTACCGCAGTGGTGAGTTATAATTTTTCCTTAAAGATTTTTTCCTCAAAGTTTTTTGAGTGAATTTTTGTTTACATTTATTAGAGTAGTTAAGTTTTATAGTCTTTATTTTCTTCCTCCTGTTGGAGCGTTTTTTTGTTAAAGTTTTTTGATAACAGATACGGTGCTAATTATAATTGTCCTTATTTTTGTATTTCCTCCTTCTGGAGTGATTTTCGGTTTTTCCCTTATGGAACATTTTGTCGATAGCTATTTTTGTCTTTTCATAGTATTTGAATTTACTCGGCTCTGGAGGTTTAAAGAGTTTTTTTCAAAATAAAAGCTTTATTTGGAATCACATCTCTGCATCTGAGTCCCTTCCTTTGTCCAAGCCTGACAAAAAAATTGCATATTCTGTGTTTTCCATGAAAAAAACTAAGTTTTCTATTGCTCAAAAAGGTTCATTATGTCTTCTTGTTCATGTACTTTGTATACTTATTCATATCATTTACTTGGAATCAGACAATATTTTCGGTATATTAGATGGAATTTGTACCTGGTAAAATATACACACTAAAAATGTTGGGTTATTTTGACAACCCAATATATGAGTTGCGAGTGTTGGGTTATTTTTTATTAGGGCCCGCATGGCCCATTGCATAAGGACTCCCACAGGGAGTCCTTATGCAATGGGCCATAAGGACCTATTGAATTTCTAAGGTTTTATTATTAGGGCCCGCATGGCCCATTGCATAAGGACTCCCACAGGGAGTCCTTATGCAATGGGACATAAGGACCTATTGAATTTCTAAGGTTTTATTATTAGGGCCCGCATGGCCCATTGCATAAGGACTCCCACAGGGAGTACTTATGCAATGGGATATAAGGACCTATTGAATTTCTAAGGTTTTATTATTAGGGCCCGCATGGCCCATTGCATAAGGACTCCCTGTGGGAGTCCTTATGCAATGGGATATAAGGACCTATTGAATTTCTAAGGTTTTATTAGGGGCCGCATGGCCCATTGCATAAGGACTCCCACAGGGAGTCCTTATGCAATGGGACATAAGGACCTATTGAATTTCTAAGGTTTTATTATTATTATTAGGGCCCGCATGGCCCATTGCATAAGGACTCCCACAGGGAGTCCTTATGCAATGGGACATAAGGACCTATTACATTTCTAAGGTTTTATTATTAGGGCCCGAATGGCCCATTGCATAAGGACTCCCACAGGGAGTCCTTATGCAATGGGACATAAGGACCTATTGAATTTCTAAGGTTTTATTATTAGGGCCCGCATGGCCCATTGCATAAGGACTCCCACAGGGAGTACTTATGCAATGGGACATAAGAACCTATTGAATTTCTAAGGTTTTATTATTATTATTATTATTATTATTATTCTTCCGCAACTTTGCGCTGTAATTTGACCCCCTTAGCATACTTCAAAACTCACCAAATTTTACACACACATCAGTAATATACGGCAAAACTTTTTATCAAAAAACCAAACCCCAAAACTCAAAATTGCGCTCTAGCGCCCCCTAGTTATTATTATTCTTCCGCAACTTTGCGCTGTAATTTGACCCCCTTAGCATGCTTCAAAACTCACCAAATTTTACACACACATCAGTAATATACGGCAAAACTTTTTATCAAAAATCCAAACCCCAAAACTCAAAATTGCGCTCTAGCGCCCCCTAGAAAAAAAAAAACTAGACTGCCCGTAACTCCCACTAGGAAGGTCGGAGAGACATGAAACAAAAACATCTATATAGGTCTGACTTAGACCTAGTTTTTATAATTGTATATTCTCGGGCAAAAATCAACAGGAAGTTGGCAATTCCCCCTTCAAGACAAAAAAGTACTAAAAACAGTCACTTTTGCCTCTTTGAGCTGTAATTTGACCCCCTTAACATGCTTCAAAACTCACCAAACTGAACGCACACATCAGGACTAGCAGAAATTGAGATCTAATAAAAATAGCGCCCCCTAGGAAAAAAAAAAACTAGACTGCCCGTAACTCCCACTACGAAGGTTGGAGAGACATGAAACAAAAACCTCTATATAGGTCTGACTTAGACCTAGTTTTCATAATTGTATATCCTCGGGCAAAAATCAACAGGAGGTTGGCAATTCCCCCTTCAAGACAAAAAAGTACTAAAAACAGTCACTTTTGCCTCTTTGAGCTGTAATTTGACCCCCTTAACATGCTTCAAAACTCACCAAACTGAACGCACACATCAGGACTAGCAGAAATTGAGATCTAATAAAAATAGCACCCCCTAGGAAAAAGAAAACTAGACTGCCCGTAACTCCCACTACGAAGGTCGGAGAGACATGAAACAAAAACCTCTATATAGGTCTGACTTAGACCTAGTTTTCATAATCGTATATCCTCGGGCAAAAATCAACAGGAGGTTGGCAATTCCCCCTTCAAGACAAAAAAGTACTAAAAACAGTCACTTTTGCCTCTTTGAGCTGTAATTTGACCCCCTTAACACGCTTCAAAACTCACCAAACTGAACGCACACATCAGGACTAGCAGAAATTGAGATCTAATAAAAAATAGCGCCCCCTAGGAAAAAAAAAAACTAGACTGCCCGTAACTCCCACTACGAAGGTTGGAGAGACATGAAACAAAAACCTCTATATAGGTCTGACGTAGACCTAGTTTTCATAATTGTATATCCTCGGGCAAAAATCAACAGGAAGTTGGCAATTCCCCCTTCAAGACAAAAAAGTACTAAAAACAGTCACTTTTGCCTCTTTGAGCTGTAATTTGACCCCCTTAACATGCTTCAAAACTCACCAAACTGAACGCACACATCAGGACTAGCAGAAATTGAGATCTAATAAAAATAGCGCCCCCTAGGAAAAAAAAAAACTAGACTGCCCGTAACTCCCACTACGAAGGTCGGAGAGACATGAAACAAAAACCTCTATATAGGTCTAACTTAGACCTAGTTTTCATAATTGTATATCCTCGGGCAAAAATCAACAGGAGGTTGGCAATTCCCCCTTCAAGGCAAAAAAGTACTAAAAACAGTCACTTTTGCCTCTTTGAGCTGTAATTTGACCCCCTTAACATGCTTCAAAACTCACCAAACGGAACGCACACATCAGAACTAGCTGAAATTGAGATCTAATAAAAATAGCGCCCCCTAGGAAAAAAAAAAACTAGACTGCCCGTAACTCCCACTACGAAGATCGGAGAGACATGAAACAGAAACCTCTATATAGGTCTGACTTAGACCTAGTTTTCATAATTGTATATCCTCGGGCAAAAATCAACAGGAGGTTGGCAATTCCCCCTTCAAGACAAACAAGTACTAAAAACAGTCACTTTTGCCTCTTTGAGCTGTAATTTGACCCCCTTAACATGCTTCAAAACTCACCAAACTGAACGCACACATCAGGACTAGCAGAAATTGAGATCTAATAAAAATAGCGCCCCCTAGGAAAAAAAACAACTAGACTGCCCGTAACTCCCACTAGGAAGGTCGGAGAGACATGAAACAAAAACCTCTATATAGGTCTGACTTAGACCTAGTTTTCATAATTGTATATCCTCGGGCAAATATCAACAGGAGGTTGGCAATTCCCCCTTCAAGACAAAAAAGTACTAAAAACAGTCACTTTTGCCTCTTTGAGCTGTAATTTGACCCCCTTAACATGCTTCAAAACTCACCAAACTGAACGCACACATCAGGACTAGCAGAAATTGAGATCTTATAAAAATAGCGCCCCCTAGGAAAAAAAACAACTAGACTGCCCGTAACTCCCACTACGAAGGTCGGAGGGACATGAAACAAAAACCTCTATATAGGTCTGACTTAGACCTAGTTTTAATAATTGTATTTCCTCGGGCAAAAATCAACAGGAGGTTGGCAATTCCCCCTTCAAGACAAAAAAGTACTAAAAACAGTCACTTTTGCCTCTTTGAGCTGTAATTTGACCCCCTTAACATGCTTCGAAACTCACCAAACTGAACGCACACATCAGGACTAGCAGAAATTGAGATCTAATAAAAATAGCGCCCCCTAGGAAAAAAAAAAACTAGACTGCCCGTAACTCCCACTACGAAGGTCGGAGAGACATGAAACAAAAACCTCTATATAGGTCTAACTTAGACCTAGTTTTCATAATTGTATATCCTCGGGCAAAAATCAACAGGAGGTTGGCAATTCCCCCTTCAAGGCAAAAAAGTACTAAAAACAGTCACTTTTGCCTCTTTGAGCTGTAATTTGACCCCCTTAACATGCTTCAAAACTCACCAAACTGAACACACACATCAGGACTAGCAGAAATTGAGATCTAATAAAAATAGCGCCCCCTAGGAAAAAAAAAAACTAGACTGCCCGTAACTCCCACTACGAAGGTCGGAGAGACATGAAACAAAAACCTCTATATAGGTCTGACTTAGACCGCCTTCCGCCCGATTGTAGCTGAGATAGGCTCCAGCGCCCCCCGCGACCCCAAAGGGAATAAGCGGTAGAAAATGGATGGATGGATGGAAGGTCTGACTTAGACCTAGTTTTCATAATTGTATATCCTCGGGCAAAAATCAAGAGGAGGTTGGCAATTCCCCCTTCAAGACAAAAAAGTACTAAAAACAGTCACTTTTGCCTCTTTGAGCTGTAATTTGACCCCCTTAACATGCTTCAAAACTCACCAAACTGAACGCACACATCAGGACTAGCAGAAATTGAGATCTAATAAAAAAAACCTAACCCCAAATCTCAAAAATGCGCTCTACCGCAATTTTTGAATAAAACACAGAAAAAACTGCTCCTCGGAAGACAAAAATGACAAAACTGCCTGTAACTCCCACTGGGAAAGTCGGAGAGACATGAAACAAAAACCTCTATGTAGGTCTCACTTAGACCTACATTTCATAAATTGAAAACCCCCAGCAAAAATCTACAAGAAGCTTGCTATTCCCCCTTCAACACAACAATTTTGTAAAAACCGGTCACCTTTCTTCAAACATTATCTCCTCTGAGCGTGTTTGTTGTTTCGGCTTCAAACTAACACAAGAGAGAGATTGAACTCCTTCCAAATAAAAGTTATCGAAATAATTGTTCTAGCTGCTCCGGTTTTGATTTTATGACCCTTCAAAGAACCGCTGTGCTGATGCTGCTGCGCACACAATGCAGACAAGGTAGGTACACTACACAAAAGTATTGGGACACTTCGGACTAAAAGTAGACAAAAGTATTGGGACACTTAGGCCGAAAACTGGACAAAAGTATTGGGACACTTGGGACTACAACTTGACAAAAGTATTGGGACACTTAGGACTACAACTTGCCAAAAGTATTGGGACACTTGGGACTAAACCTGGACAAAAGTATTGGGACACTTAGGCCGAAAACTGGACAAAAGTATTGGGACACTTGGGACTACAACTTGCCAAAAGTATTGGGACACTTGGGACTAAACCTGGACAAAAGTATTGGGACACTTAGGCCGAAAACTGGACAAAAGTATTGGGACACTTGGGACTACAACTTGCCAAAAGTATTGGGACACTTAGGACTCCAACTTGCCAAAAGTATTGGGACACTTGGGACTAAAACTGGACAAAAGTATTGGGACACTTAGGACTAGCACCTGCCAAATACGCGGGCCCGACCAACGCTGCTGATTGCAGTCTACACGTATCTCTTATGTGTGACTGCCATCATATTGCAGTCAACACGTATCTCTTATGTGTGACTGCCATCACATTGCAGTCTACACGTATCTCTTATGTGTGACTGCCATCATATTGCAGTCTACACGTATCTCTTATGTGTGACTGCCATCATATTGCAGTCTACACGTACCTCTTATGTGTGACTGCCATCACATTGCAGTCCACACGTATCTCTTATGTGTGACTGCCATCATATTGCAGTCCACACGTATCTCTCATGTGCGACTGCCATCATATTGCAGTCTACACGTATCTCTTATGTGTGACTGCCATCACATTGCAGTCTACACGTATCTCTTATGTGTGACTGCCATCATATTGCAGTCTACACGTACCTCTTATGTGTGACTGCCATCATATTGCAGTCTACACATATCTCTTATGTGTGACTGCCATCATATTGCAGTCTACACGTATCTCTCATGTGTGACTGCCTTCATATTGCAGTCTACACGTATCTCTCATGTGTGACTGCCATCACATTGCAGTCTACACGTATCTCTTATGTGTGACTGCCATCATATTGCAGTCTACACGTATCTCTTATGTGTGACTGCCATCACATTGCAGTCAACACGTATCTCTTATGTGTGACTGCCATCATATTGCAGTCTACATGTATCTCTTATATGTGACTGCCATCACATTGCAGTCCACACGTATCTCTTATGTGTGACTGCCATCTACTGGTCACACTTATCATTACACCAAATAAAATTGCTTCGAGGTCGGTAAGCACAACCAAAATGATTTTGAACAAAATTGACAGTGCGCCTTATATTCCGGAAAATCATGTGACCAGCGGGCTGTGAAATAGACAGCAAGTTAGAGGGGCGCGCCTCCTCCTCTTCCTCCGCCTCCTCAGCCGCATCAAATCAAACGATCTTCCCGAGGCGGCTGACGGCCGCCATCCATCTCGTGGCGCTCGTGTCCGCGGGCGGCGCCACGAAGCGGGCGGTGATCACGCCCGGATCAAAGACGGCTTTTTGAAGAGGAAGCTTCCTCGACACTTTCCAGCGCCTAATGAATCAAAGTGGCTTCCTAATTATTCCTTTGGATGGCGGCAAGGTGGAATGCTTCGCACACTACGCTGCGGGGGGTTTGAGTCCGAGAAGTCACCTGACTGTGTCGGAGATGCACAAAACATCATTTGGAAAACTAGATGAGGCAATTCCTGAAGGAAATATGGTGAATGCTCCAATGCTGAAGTTGAAGTCAAATGCTGACAGAATGTAGTATGAATGTAAGAATGTTGAACAGTTTGAATTTCCAGGAAAATTGGAATTTGGTTTGGAACTTGGAAAAGTCTTAGTTTGAATGTCCAGGATGAGTGGAATGTGGTGATGTTGGATCGGTTTGAATTGCTCGAAAAATGTGGGAATTGTGCAACTTGGAAAAATGTCCCATTCAGTTCAATGGGAACTTCCTGGAAATTTGGGAATTTTGAGAAAAGCGGGATTTTATTGAAAATAATTAGGAGCATGAATTGTCCTGAGTGAGCTGAATTGGTTGGTGTTGGAAGTGTTTAAATTGGTCAAGAAACAGTTTTTAATTGAGAAATTCCTGGAATTTCTGGAAAAACGGGAAAAAATATAATTTGAATGTCCAGGATGAATTGAATGTGTTGAAGGTGGAATGGTTTGAATAGGTTGAAACATTTGGGAATTGTGCAACTTGGAAAAACGTTCCATTCAGTTCAATGGGAACTTCCTGGAAATTTGGGAATTTTGAGAAAAGCGGGATTTTATTGAAAATAATTAGGAGCATGAAAGTCCTGAATGAGCTGAAATGGTTGGTGTTGGAATTGTTTAAATCAGTCAAGAAATGTTGAATTAGTAACAGTTTTTAATTGAGAAATTCCTGGAATTTCGGGAAAACTGGGAATTTTTGTAGTTCCTTAACCAACTTTTTTTTGTCCTGAATATGAGGAGTGTTTTGACCGTTGAACTGTTGAAATGGGTTGAAAAATGTGAAGGGAGTAGTCGAACTTAAGGGTGGAAATAGGTTACCCAAAAACGGGAATTCCTGGAAATGTTTTGAATGTGGAAAAAAATATAATGTGAATGTCCAGGATGACATTTTTCAAATCGATCAAGAAATGTTCAAGTAGTAACATGTTGAATTGAGAAATGGTATTACGGAATTCCTGGAATTTCCGGAAAATCGGGAATTTTTCCAGTTCAAAAAACAACTTCGTTTTTTTTGTCCTGGTTAAGAGGAATGTTTTGATGGTGAAACGGTTAAATTGGGTTGACAAATGTGGAAAGAGTAGTCGCCAAAAAAAAAAAGGGTGGAAATAGGGCTTTGGAAAACCAGGAATTCTGGAAAATCCTGGAATTTTTTTAACTTGGAAAAATTATATTTTTAATTTCCAGAATGGTGGAATGTGTTGATTTTAAAATGGTTTGAATAGGTTGAAAATGTGGGAATTGTGAAACTTGGAAAAAAGTCAAATAATTTCAATGGGAACTTCCTGGAAATTTGGGAATTTTGAGAAAAGCGGGATTTTATTGAAAATAATTAGGAGCATGTATGTCCTGAGTGAGCTGAATTGGTTGGTGTTGGAAGTGTTTAAATTGGTCAAGAAACAGTTTTTAATTGAGAAATTCCTGAAATTTCGGGAAAAACGGGAAATATTCGAGTTCCTTAACCAACTTGGTGTTTGTCCTGAATATGAGGAGTGTTTTGACGTTCGAACGGTTGAAATGGGTTGAAAAATGTGAAGGGAGTAGTCGAACTTAAGGGTGGAAATAGGTTACCAAAAAACAGGAATTCCTGGAAATGTTTTGAATGTGGAAAAAATATAATTTGAATGTCCAGGATGAATTGAATGTGTTGAAGGAGGAATGGTTTGAATAGGTTGAAACATTTGGGAATTGTGCAACTTGGAAAAATGTCCCATTCAGTTCAATGGGAACTTCCTGGAAATTTGGGAATTTTGAAAAAAGCGGGATTTTTTTTAAAAAATGATTAGGAGCACGAATGTCCTGAATAAGCTAAATTGGTTGGTGTTGGAATGCTTTAAATCGGATAGGAAATGTTGAATTAGTAACAGTTTTTAATTGAGAAATTCCTGGAATTTCGGGAAAACCGGGAATTTTTCTGGTTCCTTAACCAACTTTTTTTTGTCCTGAATATGAGGAGTGTTTTGACCGTTGAACTGTTGAAATGGGTTGAAAAATGTGAAGGGAGAAGTCGAACTTAAGGGTGGAAATAGGTTACCAAAAAAACGGGAATTCCTGGAAATGTTTTGAATGTGGAAAAAATATAATGTGAATGTCCAGGATGACATTTTTCAAATCGGTCAAGAAATGTTCAAGTAGTAACATGTTGAATTGAGAAATGGTATTAAGGAATTCCTGGAATTTCCTGAAAATCAGGAATTTTTCCAGTTCAAAAAAACAACTTCGTTTTTTTTGTCCTGGTTAAGAGGAATGTTTTGATGGTGAAACGGTTGAATTGGGTTGACAAATGTGGAAAGAGTAGTCGCCAAAAAAAAAAAGGGTGGAAATAGGGCTTTGGAAAACCAGGAATTCTGGAAAATGCTGGAATTTTTTTTTAACTTGGAAAAACTATATTTTTAATTTCCAGAATGGTGGAATGTGTTGATTTTAAAATGGTTTGAATAGGTTGAAAATGTGGGAATTGTGAAACTTAGAAAAAAGTCAAATAATTTCAATGGGAACTTCCTGGAAATTTGGGAATTTTGAGAAAAGAGGGATTTTATTCAAAATAATTAGGAGCATGTATGTCCTGAGTGAGCTGAATTGGTTGGTGTTGGAAGTGTTTAAATTGGTCAAGAAACAGTTTTTAATTGAGAAAAACCTGGAATTTCGGGAAAAACGAGAAATATTCGAGTTCCTTAACCAACTTGGTGTTTGTCCTGAATATGAGGAGTGTTTTGACAGTCGAACGGTTGAAATGGGTTGAAAAATGTGAAAGGAGTAGTCGAACTTAAGGGTGGAAATAGGTAACCAAAAAACAGGAATTCCTGGAAATGTTTTGAATGTGGGAAAAAATATAATTTGAATGTTCAGGATGAATTGAATGTGGAATGGTTTGAATAGGTTGAAACATTTGGGAATTGTGCAACTTGGAAAAATATCCCATTCAGTTCAATGGGAACTTCCTGGAAATTTGGGAATTTTGAGAAAAGCTGGATTTTTTTTAAATGATTAGGAGCATGAATGTCCTGAATAAGCTAAATTGGTTTGTGTTGGAATTGTTTAAATCGGTCAAGAAATGTTGAATTAGTAACAGTTTTTAATTGAGAAATTCCTGGAATTTTGGGAAAACCAGGAATTGTTCGAGTTCCTTAACCAACTTTTTTTTGTACTGAATATGAGGAGTTTTTTGACCGTTGAACTGTTGAAATGGGTTGAAAAATGTGAAAGGAGTAGTTGAACTTAAGGGTGGCAATAGGTTACCAAAAAACTGGAATTCCTGGAAATGTATTGAATGTGGAAAAAATATAATTTGAATGTCCAGGATGAATTGAATGTGTTGAAGGTGGAATGGTTTGAATAGGTTGAAACATTTGGGAATTGTGCAACTTGGAAAAATGTCCCATTCAGTTCAATGGGAACTTCCTGGAAATTTGGGAATTTTGAGAAAAGTGGGATTTTTTTTTAAATGATTAGGAGCATGAATGTCCTGAATAAGCTAAATTGGTTGGTGTTGGAATTTTTTAAATCGGTCAAGAAATGTTGAATTAGTAACAGTTTTTAATTGAGAAATTCCTGGAATTTCAGGAAAACCGGGAATTTTTCTGGTTCCTTAACCAACTTTTTTTTGTCCTGAATATGAGGAGTGTTTTGACCGTTGAACTGTTGAAATGGGTTGAAAAATGTGAAGGGAGTAGTCGAACTTAAGGGTGGAAATAGGTTACCAAAAAACGGGAATTCCTGGAAATGTTTTGAATGTGGAAAAAATATAAAGTGAATGTCCAGGATGACATTTTTCAAATCGGTCGAGAAATGTTCAAGTAGTAACATGTTGAATTGAGAAATGGTATTACGGAATTCCTGGAATTTCCGGAAAATCAGGAATTTTTCCAATTCAAAAAACAATTTTTTTTTTTTTGTCCTGGTTAAGAGGAATGTTTTGATTGTGAAACGGTTGAATTGGGTTGACAAATGTGGAAAGAGTAGTCGCCAAAAAAAAGGGTGGAAATAGGGCTTTGGAAAACCATGAATTCTGGAAAATCCTGGAATTTTTTTTTTAACTTGGAAAAATTATATTTGTAATTTCCAGAATGGTGGAATGTGTTGATTTTAAAATGGTTTGAATAGGTTGAAAATGTGGGAATTGTGAAACTTGGAAAAAAGTCAAATAATTTCAATGGGAACTTCCTGGAAATTTGGGAATTTTGAGAAAGGAGGGATTTTATTGAAAATAATTAGGAGCATGTATGTCCTGAGTGAGCTGAATTGGTTGGTGTTGGAAGTGTTTAAATTGGTCAAGAAACAGTTTTTAATTGAGAAATTCCTGGAATTTCGGGAAAAACGGGAAATATTCGAGTTCCTTAACCAACTTGGTGTTTGTCCTGAATATGAGGAGTGTTTTGACGGTCGAACGGTTGCAATGGGTTGAAAAATGTGAAAGGAGTAGTTGAACTTAAGGGTGGAAATAGGTAACCAAAAAACATGAATTCCTGGAAATGTTTTGAATGTGGAAAAAATATAATTTTAATGTCCAGGATGAATTGAATGTGTTGAAGGTGGAATGGTTTGAATAGGTTGAAACTTTTGGGAATTGTGCAACTTGGAAAAATGTCCCATTCAGTTCAATGGGAACTTCCTGGAAATTTGGGGATTTTGAGAAAAGCGGGATTTAAAAAAAAAAATGATTAGGAGCATGAATGTCCTGAATAAGCTAAATTGGTTGGTG
This sequence comes from Nerophis lumbriciformis, assembly GCF_033978685.3. Lineage (NCBI taxonomy): Eukaryota > Metazoa > Chordata > Actinopteri > Syngnathiformes > Syngnathidae > Nerophis > Nerophis lumbriciformis. The sequence goes on along the minus strand of NC_084554.2, from coordinate 2,597,381 downwards.
TTGGAATTGTTTAAATCAGTCAAGAAATGTTGAATTAGTAACAGTTTTTAATTGAGAAATTCCTGGAATTTAAGGGAAAACCAACTTTTTTTTGTCCTGAATATGAGGAGTGTTTTGACCGTTGAACTGTTGAAATGGGTTGAAAAATGTGAAGGGAGTAGTCGAACTTAAGGGTGGAAATAGGTTACCAAAAAACGGGAATTCCTGGAAATGTTTTGAATGTGGAAAAAATATAATGTGAATGTCCAGGATAACATTTTTCAAATCGGTCGAGAAATGTTCAAGTAGTAACATGTTGAATTGAGAAATGGTATTACGGAATTCCTGGAATTTCCGGAAAATCGGGAATTTTTCCAGTTCAAAATACAACTTAGTTTTTTTTGTCCTGGTTAAGAGGAATGTTTTGACGGTGAAACGGTTGAATTGGGTTGACAAATGTGGAAAGAGTAGTCGCCAAAAAAAAGGGTGGAAATAGGGCTTTGGAAAACCATGAATTCTGGAAAATCCTGGAATTTTTTTTTTAACTTGGAAAAATTATATTTTTAATTTCCAGATTGGTGGAATGTGTTGATTTTAAAATGGTTTGAATAGGTTGAAAATGTGGGAATTGTGAAACTTAGAAAAAAGTCCAATTATTTCAATGGGAACTTCCTGGAAATTTGGGAATTTTGAGAAAAGCGGGATTTTATTGAAAATAATTAGGAGCATGTATGTCCACACACATACTAATAGTGATTATATTATGATGTCATGGGGGGCCACACCACACACATACTAATAGTGATTATAATATGATGTCATGGGGGGCCACACCACACACATACTAATAGTGATTATAATATGATGTCATGGGGGGCCACACCACACACATACTAATAGTGATTATAATATGATGTCATGGGGGCCACACCACACACGTACTAATAGTGATTATAATATGATGTCATGGGGGGCCACACCACACACATACTAATAGTGATTATAATATGATGTCATGGGGGGCCACACCACACACACATACTGATAGTGATTATAATATGATGTAATGGGGGGCCACACCACACACATACTAATAGTGATTATAATATGATGTCATGGGGGGCCACACCACACACATACTAATAGTGATTATAATATGATGTCATGGGGGGCCACACCACACACATACTAATAGTGATTATAATATGATGTCATGGGGGCCACACCACACACGTACTAATAGTGATTATAATATGATGTCATGGGGGCCACACCACACACACATACTGATAGTGATTATAATATGATGTCACGGGGGGCCACACATACTAATAGTGCAATTATTTCCAGAGGAGCTGCGCTAACACAGCAAATAAAGTGTTATTAAAATGTAATTACAGCAGAGATTGGACTGTGGCCCCTCCTCCTCCTCCTCCTCCCAGATGACAGAGGAGTATCCACGCAGCTTGCAAATGAGGCAAATGACAAATATGAAACACTTTTAAGGAGCGTTCTTGTTTGGGATGGATAGTCGCCGCCTGACTCGTGTCATGTCTGTGTAATCATGTTTTGTTTTTAGTCATGTTTTGTTTAGTTATAGGACTCTTTAGTTTCTGGCTTTTCACTCCCTTGTCTTGTTTCCATGATTACCCCATTAGTTTCACCTGTTCCACGTTTGGACTCATTGTGCACTCTTGTCACCATAGCAACCCATTAGTTTTCACCTGTCACGTCACGCACCTGTTTCACGTCTTGAGTCACGCACCTGTTTTCGTTAATCATGTCTGTAGTATTTAAGTTCATTCATTTTCTGTTGTTCGTCCTGACGACATCACCACATTTATGCTCTGTCCATTCTTTCCATGTCCATTCTCCATGCAACTATTTTTGTCCAAGCCAAGTAAGTTTTTGTTCCATGTTTATAGTCTTTTGATTTCATAGTTTATTCTCCGCCACTGTGCGCGCTTTCGTTTATTCCTTTTTTTTTGATAATAATTAATAAATCATGTACCTTCATTCCCGTCTCGCCCGAGCCAACTTTCCGTGCATCCCGGATGTTACGATCCGGTGCCCGGATCATATTTTGTTTATGTTTGAGTCACATGTTTTCAGCACCTTGATTTTGTTTGTGTTCAGTTGCCATGTCAACTGATTACGTTCACCTGCCTCTGGTTAGTGTCCGGGACGCGCACCTGTTGCCCGGGCGCTAATCAGAGGGCTATTTAGTCTTTGGCCTGGCCTCACTCGGTCTGGCTTCCTAGTTTGTTCCCATACAACTGTTAACGACTACTTTGATTCTGCTAGCTTTTCCCGCTATGCTATTTGTGCCTGCTAGCTCCCACGCTAGTCCTTTTGTTTTTGCCTTTTGCTATTTGCACGTCTTTTGTTTGATCCCCGTACGATTTATATTTTCAATAAATCATTTTCCTACCTGCAAGCTGTGTCCGAAGCCGACTGCATCCTTGGGAGAACCACACCCGCATCATTATGCGACCACGTCGTTTCAGTAGGAAGCCAGCAGAAGACAATTCTCCCGCACCGGCTAACGAGGAGTGGGACGAAGGTACGCTCATGGTGTTGCGAGCGATGGAAGCCGAGACGCTTCGCTATTCGACGGAGGAGAGGTCGAATCTCATGTGGGGACCTGGAGGCTCTCTTATCCCCATCGATTCCCTCTGGTCGGAAGACATCGCCGCTACACCGCAGTACCGTGCGCGCCGTCAAAGACGGAAGCCGGCCAGGAGGTCTTTCCCTCGCCGCCAAGACGCGCCGCTCCTGCAAACTCCTCCCCCGGACCGAAGCAAGCTACATTCAGCCCAAACTTCCCCTCCTCAGATGTTTGGCAACCCCATCGGCCACTTCGCCAAACAGTTCTCTGATTGGGCTGTCAGTCACATGGACATTTCCAACAATGACGTCATTTCATTGGCGCCCCCCGAAGAGGTAACTCCGCCCACTCCCGATGACGTCATTGAGCAAGAATTTTTTTTTCCATCATCTGCTTCTTTCTGTCAGCCAATTCCAAATAACTTGTATTCCAAGATAAAACATTATCAGGACATTTTTATTAAGTGTAAGTCTAGTCAGTCACATTCTGATTTTCAAACTCCACCTCCAGTGACTTTGGTTCCGCCCCCAGTGACTATTGCTCCGCCCACTGCACATATTTTCTCCCCCTGTTCTCTCACCCAATCTCAAGTGGGGGGTGTGAATAGACAATTTGGACAATTTAAAGAGAAGGAGTATACCCCCCTCCTTACCTCCCCCCACCCACCCTTGAAGACGGTTCCAAACCGCAAAGAGCGCGTCTGGTATCCGCGTCTTGAGGGGGGGGCTAGTACTGGGACCTGTGCTAGTGCGGTGGCACAACTTCGGCGTACTAAGCCGCAACCACCTGCATGGCCACCGCCACCAGTTTTTTGGCGTGCTAAGCGGCAACCTCCTGCACGACCACCGCCACCAGTCTTTCGGCGTACTAAGCCGCAACCACCTGCACGGCCACCGCCACCAGTTTTTTGGCGTGCTAAGCAGCAACCTCCTGCACGACCACCGCCACCAGTTTTTCGGCGTGCTAAGCCGCAACCCCCTGCACGGCCACCGCCACCAGTCTTTCAGCGTGCTAAGCCGCAACCTCCTGCACGGCCCTCGCCACCAGTCTTTCGGCGTGCTAAGCCGCAACCTCCTGCACGGCCACCGCCACCAGTCCTTTGGCCTGCTAAGCCACAACCGCCAGCTAGGCCACCTCCAGCTGCACCTCGGCTAGCACCTGTTCCTGCACCTCGGCTGACACACCAAGCTTCGTCTCCAGTACCTCCACCAAGTTCCAAGGCTGGTTCCCACACCAGCGCCGGCTCCAAGGCTGGTTCTCACACCAGCGCCGGCTCCAAGGCTGGTTCTCACACCAGCGCCGGCTCCAAGGCTGGTTCTCACACCAGCGCCGGCTCCAAGGCTGGTTCCCACACCAGCGCCGGCTCCAAGGCTGGTTCCCACACCAGCGCCGGCTCCAAGGCTGGTTCCCACACCAGCGCCGGCTCCAAGGGTGGTTCTCACACCAGCGCCGGCTCCAAGGCTGGTTCTCACACCAGCGCCGGCTCCAAGGCTGGTTCTCACACCAGCGCCAGCTCCAAGGCTGGTTCTCACACCAGCGCCGGCTCCAAGGCTGGTTCTCACACCAGCACCGACTCCAAGACCAACCCCTGTCCCGGCTCCAAGGCTGGTTCCCACACCAGCGCCGGCTCCAAGGCTGGTTCCCACACCAGCGCCGGCTCCACGGCTGGTACCCACACCAGCGCCGGCTCCACGGCTGGTACCCACACCAGCGCCGGCTCCACGGCTGGTACCCACAACAGCGCCGGCTCCACGGCTGGTACCCACACCAGCGCCGGCTCCACGGCTGGTACCAGAACCTGCACCTGCTCCACGGCTGGTACCAGAACCTGCACCTGCTCCACGGCTGGTACCAGAACCTGCACCTGCTCCACGGCTGGTACCAGAACCTGCACCTGCCTCCACGGCGACGACGTCTCCTCCTGCTTCCACGGCGACGTCGGCACCTCCTGTTTCCACGGCGACGTCTGCTCTCTCCTCGTCTTCGTCTCAGCGACCTCGAGTGGTCTGGCTGCGCAAGCGGCGCTCTCGGAGGGTTGTTTATGGACGCCAGTGGCGCAAACAGCAGCGACACCCGAGACGTAGTCGTAGAACTCTCCGGCTGCTGAACTTCTGGCGCCACTCACGCCCACCTTCTCGGCAGCCACGAATGTGGCCTTTCCGTGGTCGCCCGCCTGCGGCAGCGGCATTCCACTTGCCGCCGCCACCTGACTCTTCCCCGGTGGATTCGGGGACACGTGGCCTGGCGACCCACCACCAAATCCTCCCTCCACCCTCCCTGGACTCTTGAACTGTTTCTTGTTTTTTTGGGTTCTAGTTTTATTTCGTGTCAAGGGACATCTGGAATCTGTCATTTAAGGGGGGGGTACTGTTACGATCCGCTGCCCGGATCATAGTTTGTTTATGTTTGAGTCACATGTTTTCAGCACCTTGATTTTGTTTGTGTTCAGTTGCCATGTCAACTGATTACGTTCACCTGCCTCTGGTTAGTGTCCGGGACGCGCACCTGTTGCCCGGGCGCTAATCAGAGGGCTATTTAGTCTTTGGCCTGGCCTCACTCGGTCTGGCTTCCTAGTTTGTTCACATACAACTGTTAACGACTACTTTGATTCTGCTAGCTTTTCACGCTATGCTATTTGTGCCTGCTAGCTCCCACGCTAGTCCTTTTGTTTTTGCCTTTTGCTATTTGCACGTCTTTTGTTTGATCCCCGTACGATTTATATTTTCAATAAATCATTTTCCTACCTGCAAGCTGTGTCCGAAGCCGTCTGCATCCTTGGGAGAACCACACCCGCATCATTATGCGACCACGTCGTTTCACCGGAAAAGCACACACCCAAGACCAAGTCTTGACAGTAGGTCGTCAGCAGACCCGCTTTTCCGCAAGTAAGTTGGCCGAGTTGGACAATGTGGATGAAGCTTCTTGGGAGGTGCTGCGCGCCATGGAGGCAGAGACGCTGCGCTTTTCCCCCAGGGAGCGCAGGGGGATGATGTGGGGGAATGAAGGCAAGCTGGTGCCGATCGGCGCGTCGCTCCCGTCCCGGAAACGTCGCCAAGGACGGGGAAAAACTTCCGTGAGCCAGCAGGACACGCCGCTCCCACGAGCCCCGCCCCCTCCGGGCGGAAGCAAGCAGCAGTCTGCCCGGCTTCCCCATGATGACATCACAGACCAGGATTTTTTTTTCAATACTTTTTCTTTAAATCACCCGCCTCCAGCTAAAAACTCTAATACCATGTCTTTGATAAAACATTATCAAAACATGTTTTTAGAAATCAGGTCTAATCAGTCCAAGCCACGTCCCAAATTTCATGCCCCGCCCCCCAAGACTCAAGTCCCGCCCCCGTCACAATTTTTTTCTTTTTTCCCGCCCACACAACCCCAGGTGGGGGATAAAGAAAAACATTGTGGCCAAAATAAATGGGAAGTTTCAGCCCCCCTCCAGACCTCCCTCCGCCCACCCCTAGAGAGAGTTCCAGACCGCAGGGAGTGCGTCTGGTATCCGCCCCTTGAGGGAGGGGCTGGGGTCGGGAGCTGTGCTGGTGGGATGGCTCGGCATCACCATGCCAAGCCACAGCCTCCAGCACGGCCGCCACCACCAATCTTCCGACCTGCCAAGCCACAGCCTCCAGCACGGCCGCCACCACCAGTCTTCCGACCCGTCAAGCCACAGCCTCCAGCACGACCGCCCTCACCAGTCTTCCGACCTGCCAAGCCGCAACCCCCAGCTAAGCCACCTCCACCTGCTCCAAGGCTAGCACCACGGCTAGCTGCTCCAAGGCTAGCACCTGTCGCTGCTCCAAGGCTAGCACCTGTCGCTGCTATAAAGGGTAGCACCTGTCGCTGCTCCAAGGCTAGCACCTGTCGCTGCTCCACGGCTAGCACCTGTCGCTGCTCCACGGCTAGCACCTGTAGCTGCTCCACGGCTAGCACCAGACCCTCCACGCCAAGTCCAAGACCAAGACCCTCCACGCCAAGTCCAAGACCAAGACCCTCCACGCCAAGTCCAAGACCAAGACCCTCCACGCCAAGTGCCGCCAGTCGCAGCTCAACAACGCCAAGTGCCGCCAGTCGCAGCTCAACGACGCCAAGTGCCGCCAGTCGCAGCTCAACGACGCCAAGTGCCGCCAGTCGCAGCTCAACGACGCCAAGTGCCGCCATGCCAAAACCAAGACCAAGACCCGCCATGCCAAGACCAAGACCAAGACCCAGACCCGCCATGCCAAGACCCAGACCCACCATGCCAAGACCAAGACCCGCCATGCCAAGACCAAGACCCGCCATGCCAAGACCAAGACCAAGACCCGCCATGCCAAGACCAAGACCCGCCATGCCAAGACCAAGACCCACGCCAAGACCAAGACCCACGCCGAGCTTCGCCGCCTGACGCGCCACGCCGAGCTTCGCCGCCTGACTCACCACGCCAAGCCACGTCTGCCACGATGACGACGCGCCTCCCTCCTCGTCGGCCACGGATATGGCCGCTACCTGGTCGCCCGCCACGCCAAGTGCGCCCACCTCCCAGTCGGCCACGAATGTGGCCATTCCCTGGGCGCCCGCCTCGCCTGCTGCAGCGGCGTTCCACTCGCCGCCGCCACCTAACTCTGCCCTGGTGGATACGGGGACACGTGGTCTGACGACCCACCGCCATGTCCCCCTCCAGCCCTCCCATGACTCTGGTTAATTTTTTTTTTATGGACATCTAGTATCTGTCCTTAAGGGAGGGGCTCTGTCCTGTCTGTGTAATCATGTTTTGTTTTAAGTCATGTTTTGTTTAGTTATAGGACTCTTTAGTTTCTGTCTTTTCACTCCCTTGTCTTGTTTCCATTATTACCCCATTAGTTTCACCTGTTCCACTTTTGGACTCATTGTGCACTCTTGTCACCATAGCAACCCATTAGTTTTCACCTGTCACGTCACGTACCTGTTTCACGTCTTGAGTCACGCACCTGTTTTCGTTAATCATGTCTGTAGTATTTAAGTTCAGTGTTTTTCAGTTTGTCTTTCTGACGACCTCACCACATTTATGCTCTGTCCATGCCTGATACTTCTTTCCATGTCCATTCTCCATGCAACTATTTTTGTCCAAGCCAAGTAAGTTTTTGTTCCATTTTTATAGTCTTTTTGGTTTCATAGTTTGTTCTCCGCCATTGTGCGTGTTTTTCGTTTGTACTTTTTGCTATATCCCTTTGATTTCATAGTTTATTCTCCGCCACTGTGCGCGCTTTCATTTATTCCTTTTTTTTGATAATAATTAATAAATCATGTACCTTCATTCCCGTCTCGCCCGAGCCAACTTTCCGTCGCATCCCGGAAAAGCACACACCCAAGACCAAGTCTTGACAGTAGGTCGTCAGCAGACCCGCTTTTCCGCAAGTAAGTTGGCCGAGTTGGACAATGTGGATGAAGCTTCTTGGGAGGTGCTGCGCGCCATGGAGGCAGAGACGCTGCGCTTTTCCCCCAAGGAGCGCAGGGGGATGATGTGGGGGAATGAAGGCAAGCTGGTGCCGATCGGCGCGTCGCTCCCGTCCCGGAAACGTCGCCAAGGACGGGGAAAAACTTCCGCGAGCCAGCAGGACACGCCGCTCCCACAAGCCCCGCCCCCTCCGGGCGGAAGCAAGCAGCAGTCTGCCCGGCTTCCCCATGATGACATCACAGACCAGGATTTTTTTTTCAATACTTTTTCTTTAAATCACCCGCCTCCAGCTAAAAACTCTAATGCCATGTCTTTGATAAAACATTATCAAAACATGTTTTTAGAAATCAGGTCTAATCAGTCCAAGCCACGTCCCAAATTTCATGCCCCGCCCCCCAAGACTCAAGTCCCGCCCCCGTCACAATTTTTTTCTTTTTTTCCGCCCACACAACCCCAGGTGGGGGATAAAGAAAAACATTGTGGCCAAAATAAATGGGAAGTTTCAGCCCCCCTCCAGGCCTCCCTCCGCCCACCCCTAGAGAGAGTTCCAGACCGCAGGGAGTGCGTCTGGTATCCGCCCCTTGAGGGAGGGGCTGGGGTCGGGAGCTGTGCTGGTGGGATGGCTCGGCATCACCATGCCAAGCCACAGCCTCCAGCACGGCCGCCACCACCAATCTTCCGACCTGCCAAGCCACAGCCTCCAGCACGGCCGCCACCACCAGTCTTCCGACCCGTCAAGCCACAGCCTCCAGCACGACCGCCCTCACCAGTCTTCCGACCTGCCAAGCCGCAACCCCCAGCTAGGCCACCTCCACCTGCTCCAAGGCTAGCACCACGGCTAGCTGCTCCAAGGCTAGCACCTGTCGCTGCTCTAAGGCTAGCACCTGTCGCTGCTCCAAGGCTAGCACCTGTCGCTGCTCCACGGCTAGCACCTGTAGCTGCTCCACAGCTAGCACCAGACCCTCCACGCCAAGTCCAAGACCAAGACCCTCCACGCCAAGTCCAAGACCAAGACCCTCCACGCCAAGTCCAAGACCAAGACCCTCCACGCCAAGTGCCGCCAGTCGCAGCTCAACGACGCCAAGTGCCGCCAGTCGCAGCTCAACGACGCCAAGTGCCGCCAGTCGCAGCTCAACGACGCCAAGTGCCGCCAGTCGCAGCTCAACGACGCCAAGTGCCGCCATGCCAAGACCAAGACCAAGACCCGCCATGCCAAGACCAAGACCAAGACCCAGACCCGCCATGCCAAAAACCAGACCCGCCATGCCAAGACCAAGACCCGCCATGCCAAGACCAAGACCCGCCATGCCAAGACCAAGACCAAGACCCGCCATGCCAAGACCAAGACCCACGCCAAGACCCGCCATGCCAAGACCAAGACCCACGCCAAGACCAAGACCCACGCCGAGCTTCGCCGCCTGACGCGCCACGCCGAGCTTCGCCGCCTGACTCACCACGCCAAGCCACGTCTGCCACGATGACGACGCGCCTCCCTCCAAGTCGGCCACGGATATGGCCGCTACCTGGTCGCCCGCCACGCCAAGTGCGCCCACCTCCCAGTCGACCACGAATGTGGCCATTCCCTGGGCGCCCGCCTCGCCTGCTGCAGCGGCGTTCCACTCGCCGCCGCCACCTAACTCTGCCCCGGTGGATACGGGGACACGTGGTCTGGCGACCCACCGCCATGTCCCCCTCCCGCCCTCCCATGACTCTTGTTAATTTTTTTTTATGGACATCTGGTATCTGTCCTTAAGGGAGGGGCTCTGTCCTGTCTGTGTAATCATGTTTTGTTTTAAGTCATGTTTTGTTTAGTTATAGGACTCTTTAGTTTCTGTCTTTTCACTCCCTTGTCTTGTTTCCATGATTACCCCATTAGTTTCACCTGTTCCACGTTTGGACTCATTGTGCACTCTTGTTTGTCACCATAGCAACCCATTAGTTTTCACCTGTCACGTCACGCACCTGTTTCATGTCTTGAGTCACGCACCTGTTTTCGTTAATCATGTCTGTAGTATTTAAGTTCATTGTTTTTCAGTTTGTCTTTCTGACGACCTCACCACATTTATGCTCTGTCCATTCCTGACACTTCTTTCCATGTCCATCCTTCATGCTACTATTTTTGTCCAAGCCAAGTAAGTTTTTGTTCCATGTTTATAGTCTTTTTGGTTTCATAGTTTGTTCTCCGCCACTGTGCGCGCTTTCATTTATTCCTTTTTTTTGATAATAATTAATAAATCATGTACCTTCATTCCCGTCTCGCCCGAGCCAACTTTCCGTTGCATCCCGGAAAAGCACACACCCAAGACCAAGTCTTGACAACTCGTAACGCCAACACGACGTCGACTACAGCCGCAGCACACGCAAGTTCCTCTTAGTTCCTCTTAGTTCCTCTCTTTCATCGAGTGTCGTCTTTATGGTCCCACAGGACACTAATGATCTGTTCCAGGGTGAAGCAGCGGACATAAAATAGCTCCAGCGAGGTTTTGAGTCACATTTTAAGCGCCATGCAAATATAAAAAAGAAGGTGGTACTAGACATGGGTACTTTTATAGGTACCCGACCAATTCCATCGGTGGTACCGGGCACTAAAACACGTGAAATCAAATTGTCAGAATAATTGTATCTAAGTTACCACAAAACTTTGAGTTTCAATGAGTTCCCGACCAAACAAAAGGCTTGTAAAACTCCACTATGTAGGATGGGGAGCGACATGAGGGTGTCGGTGTCTTTGATGTATTGTAATCCACAGGAAGATTTTGTCCTTGACCCGAGATCTACAAAGCGGAGAGGACCCCCCTCCAGGCACCTTTTCATCTTTGAACTCTTTTGTAACCAAAGGCAGCGGCTGTTTACGACCCCCTTCCCTTAGAAACAGCTGTTGCCATGTAAGAAGGGAAAGTCCAAATAAAAGAGGAGGCGTACAATCTTTCGTGGTGAGACACTGTACAAGGGTACAGGTGTCTACGAGTTTCTCCTCAATTGAGCCAAATTGAACTACGTTTAATTCCTTGCTCCTTGTCTTGTTTAATAGATGTCATCAGTGTTTGAACCTGACACAAATGGTACCATATTTTGATCTGGTCCGATTGCAGACTTGACACTGGCTCAAGCACTTGGCGGGCAAACAAGCGTATTCATAGTAGGGTTGTCTCGATACCAATATGTATTTCAATACTTTTTTTTTTTAAATAAAGGAGACCACAAAAAATGTCATAATTGGAACAAAAAAATCTTAGGGTACATGAAACATATGTTTATTATTGCAATTTAGTCCTTAGATAAAATAGTGAACATACAAGACAACTTGTCTTTTAGTAGTAAGTAAACAAACAAAGACTCCTAATTGTGTCATTTATCTACCTATTATTTTGTCTACGTTATGAGGGACAAACTGTAAAAAATAATTTACTGTTAATATCTGCTTATTTTCTGTTTGAACATGTTCTATCTACACTTCTGTTAAAATGTAATAATCACTTATTCTCCTCTTCTTTGATACTTGACATTAGTTTTGGACGATACCACACATTTAGGTATCGATGCGATACCAAGTAGTTACAGTATCGCACATTGGTCAAAGTCAAAGGGACGTATTTACTGACTTTATGAACATAATATACATTTAAAAAAAAAGAAGTAGTAGTATCGACTAGATACGGTCCTGTACTTTGGTATCATCACAGTGGATGTCAGGTGTAGATCCACCCATGGCGTTTGTTTACATTATGAAGCCTACATAGCAACTGGCGCTGTGGTCCAAGTTGTAATTGCCATAAAACACATTTTAGGATATTCAAGTGGATAGTGCAACCTCCCAATTCGTCCCGTTTCACGTGTCGGGTAAACCGTGATAACAGGGGCCGTATGAGCCCACCTGCGTACCGTACTATGAATACAACTAAATACAACTTCCCGTTTGCTCGGCCTCCTGCTTTGCTGCTCCTTGCAGCTTTGAAGCATGAATTTGCTGTCAGACAAGGACATAAACAACGGGAGAAACGTTGTGGACGGCGTGTTTATGGCCGGGCGAGTCGATACAGAAGATATACAACGTTGTGCCAGGCCAGGTGGCAACTTGCCAGGAGCTGAGCGACGCTGCATGACGTGTTTGGAGGGCAGTGAACAATGACAGGTACAGTATTCTTTTACAGTACCTGTGTACTGCGTGGTACAAGGTACTGCAAGGTACCAGGTACTATGGGGTACCAGGTACTGTGAGGTACAAGGTACTATGTGGTACCAGGTACAAGGTACTGCGAGGTACAAGGTACTCGTTAAAACAGAGTTCGGGAAAGATCAAAAGTGTACCCGAAGCTTGTGACCCAGACCATCCTAAAATTGCTAGCTGGTAAAAGGGCGTGGCTAATTCATGGATTTTTCTTCGCTGACGACCATCATGCAAATAGTTTAAAAAAACAAACAAGATGACAAAGACAAAGAAGAAGAAGAAGACAAAGACGATGGAAAAGAAAGAAGAAGAAGACAAAGACGATGACAAAGACAAAGAAGAAGAAGAAGACAAAGACAAGGACAACGAATAGAAAGAATACAAAGAAGACGAAGAAGAAGAAGAAGAAGAAGGAGACGAAGAAGCTGAAGACGAAAATGTAGAAGAAGACGAAAAAGACAACGACGACGAAGTAAACGACTACGAAAAAGATGAAAACTCAAAGACAAAGATGAAGACGAAGAAGCTAAAGACGAAGAAGATGAAGGAAAATAAGACAAAGAAGACGAAGAAGAATTACAAAAAAGGAGAAGAAGACAGTGAACAAGACAAAGAAGACAAAGACGATGACAAAGAAAGAAGAAGAAGACAAAGACAATGACATAGAAGAAGAAGAAGACAAAGACAAGGACAACGAATAGAAAGAATACAAAGAAGACGAAGAAGAAGGAGACGAAGAAGCTGAAGACAAAAATGTAGAAGAAGACGAAAAAGACAACGACGACGAAGTAAACGAAGACGAAGAAGATGAAAACTCAAAGACAAAGATGAAGACGAAGAAGCTAAAGACGAAGAAGATGAAGGAAAATAAGACAAAGAAGACGAAGAAGAATTACAAAAAAGGAGAAGAAGACAGTGAACAAGACTAAGAAGACAAAGACGATGACAAAGAAAGAAGAAGAAGACAAAGACAAGGACAACGAATAGAAAGAATACAAAGAAGACGAACAAGAAGAAGAAGAAGAAGGAGACGAAGAAGCTGAAGACGAAAATGTAGAAGAAGACGAAAAAGACAAAGACGACGAAGTAAACGAAGACGAAGAAGATGAAGACTCAAAGACGAAGATGAAGACAAAGAAGCTAAAGACGAAGAAGATGAAGGAAAATAAGACAAAGAGGATGAAGAAGAATTAGAAAAAGGAGAAGAAGACAGTGAACAAGACTAAGAAGACAAAGAAGAAGACAAAGAAAATGACAAAGACAAAGAAGAAGACAAAGACGATGAAAAAGAAAGAAGAAGAAGGCAAAGACGATGACAAAGACAAAGAAGAAGAAGAAGACAAAGACAAGGACAACGAATAGAAAGAATACAAAGAAGACGAAGAAGAAGGAGACGAAGAAGCTGAAGACGAAAATGTAGAAGAAGACGAAAAAGACAAAGACGACAAAGTAAACCAAGACGAAGAAGATGAAGACTCAAAGACAAAGATGAAGACGAAGAAGCTAAAGACGAAGAAGATGAAGGAAAATAAGACAAAGAAGACGAAGAAGAATTAGAAAAAGGAGAAGAAGACAGTGAACAAGACTAAGAAGACAAAGAAGAAGACAAAGACGATGACAAAGACAAAGAAGAAGAAGAAGACAAAGACAAGGACAAGGAATAGAAAGAATACAAAGAAGATGAAGAAGAAGAAGAAGAAGAAGAAGGAGACGAAGAAGCTGAAGAAGAAAATGTAGAAGAAGACGAAAAAGACAAAGACGACGAAGTAAACGAAGACGAAGAAGATGAAGACTCAAAGACAAAGATGAAGACCAAGGGGAAGACGAAGAAGACGAAAGAAAATAAAACGAAGAAGAATTAAACAAAGGAGAAGGCAAAAGAAGAAGAAGAACAAGACGTGTTTGGAGGGCAGTAAACAATGACAGGTACAGTATTCTTTTACAGTACCTGTGTACTGCGTGGTACAAGGTACTGCGAGGTACCAGGTACTATGGGGTACCAGGTACAAGGTACTGTGAGGTACAAGGTACTATGTGGTACCAGGTACAAGGTACTCATTAAAACAGAGTTCGGGAAAAATCAAAAGTGTACCCGAAGCTTGTGACCCAGACCATCCTAAATTGCTAGCTGGTAAAAGGGCGTGGCTAATTCATGGATTTTTCTTCGCTGACGACCATCATGCAAATAGTTTAAAAAAAACAAACAAGAGGCGTGTTATTGTTCGTGTTATGGCGCTCACTGCAGGCGCTCTTTTTAGAGCGTTGAACCGGAAGCCGTCCATAGCGTTTCTACTCGAACGGATTCCTCATTCGTCACTCCAATCAACGTTTGGAAGTTTTACAATATAACTAAAACTATTCTTACTTACTAAAGAGTCCCGTGTGTGACGTCTGTAGGAGTGTCTTCATGCATGTTTCTACCTGCTATTGTGATGTGAGCGCTGTTAGCATGAGCTAATATGCTAACAAGACAAAAATGTAAAGGACGACAAAAAAGACAAAGACGACGACGAAGAAGATGAAGACTCAAAGACAAAGATGAAGACAAAGAAGCTAAAGATGAAGAAACGAAGGAGAAGGCAAAGATGAAGTAGACGATGACAGTGAACAAGACGAAGAAGGTGAAGAAGATGACGAAGAAGACAAAGATGATGACAAAGACAAAGAAGAAGAAGAAGACAAAGACGAGGACAACGAATAGAAAGAAGACAAAGAAGAAGAAGGAGACGAAGAAGCTGAAGACAAAAATGTAGAAGAAGACGAAAAAGACAAAGAAGACAAAGTAAACGACGACGAAGAAGATGAAGACTCAAAGACAAAGATGAAGACGAAGGGATTGACGAATAAGACGAAAGAAAATAAAACAAAGACGCCGAAGAATAATTAGACGAAGGAGAAGGCAAAGATGAAGTAGACAAAGACAGTGAACAATACGAAGAAGGCGATGAAGACGACGAAGAAGACGAAGCAGAAGACAAAGATGATGACAAAGACAAAGAAGAAGAAGAAGACAAATACGGGACGACGAATAGAAAGAAGACAAAGAAGAAGAAGCATCAAAGACAAAGATGAAGACGAAGGCAAAGACGAAGAAGCTAAAGACGAAGAAGACGAAGCAGAAGGCAAAGACGAAGTAGACAAAGACAGTGAACAAGACGAAGAAGGTGAAGAAGAAGACGAAGAAAATGACGAAGAAGACGGCAAAGAAGCTAAAGACGAAGATGACGAAGGAGAAGGTAAAGATGAAGTAGACGAAGACAGTGAACAAGACGAAGAAGATGACGAAGAAGATGACGAAGAAGACAAAGACGATGACAAAGACAAAGAAGAAGAAGAAGACAAAGACGAGGACAACGAATAGAAAGAAGACAAAGAAGAAGAAGAAGGAGACGAAGAATCTGAAGACAAAAATGCAGAAGAAGACGAAAAAGACAAAGAAGACAAAGTAAACGACGACAAAGAAGATGAAGACTCAAAGACAAAGATGAAGACGAAGAAGCTAAAGACGAAGAAGACGAAGGGAAATAAGACAAAGAAGACGAAGAAGAATTAGACAAAGGAGAAGAAGACGGTGAACAAGACTAAGAAGACAAAGACGATGACAAAGAAAGAAAAAGAAGACAAAGATGATGACAAAGAAGAAGAAGAAGAAGACAAAGAAGAAGAAGAAGAAGAAGAAAAAGACAGGGACAACGAATACAAAGAAGACAAAGAAGAAGAAGGAGACGAAGAAGCTGAAGACAAAAATGTAGAAGAAGCCGAAAAAGACAGAGAAGACAAAGTAAACGACGACGAAAAAGATGAAGACTCGAAGACAAAGATGAAGACGAAGAAGCTAAAGACGAAGAAGACGAAGGGAAATAAGACAAAGAAGACGAAGAAGAATTAGACGAAGGAGAAGGTAAAGATGAAGTAGACAAAGACAGTGAACAATACGAAGAAGGCGATGAAGACGACGAAGAAGACGAAGCAGAAGACAAAGATGATGACAAAGACAAAGAAGAAGAAGAAGACAAAGACGGGACGACAAATAGAAAGAAGACGAAGAAGAAGAAGCATCAAAAACAAAGATGAAGACGAAGGCGAAGACGAAAAAGCTAAAGACAAAGAAGACGAAGCAGAAGGCAAAGATGAAGTAGACTAAGACAGTGAACAAGACGAAGAAGGTGAAGAAGAAGACGAAGAAAATGACGAAGAAGACGGCAAAGAAGCTAAAGACGAAGATGACGAAGGAGAAGGCAAAGATGAAGTAGACGAAGACAGTGAACAAGACGAAGAAGATGACGAAGAAGATGACGAAGAAGACAAAGATGATGACAAAGACAAAGAAGAAGAAGAAGAAGACAAAGACAGGGACAACGAATGCAAAGAAGACAAAGAAGAAGAAGAAGGAGACGAAGAAGCTGAAGACAAAAATGTAGAAGAAGCCGAAAAAGACAAAGAAGACGAAGTAAACGACGACAAAAAAGATGAAAACTCAAAGACAAAGATGAAGACGAAGAAGCTAAAGACGAAGAAGACGAAGGAAAATAAGACAAAGAAGACGAAGAAGAATTAGACAAAGGAGAAGAAGACGGTGAACAAGACTAAGAAGACAAAGACGATGACAAAGAAAGAAAAAGAAGACAAAGACGATGACAAAGAAGAAGAAGAAGAAGACAAAGACAAGGACAACGAATAGAAAGAATACGAAGAAGACAAAGAAGAAGAAGAAGAAGCAGACTAAGAAGCTGAAGACAAAAATGTAGAAGAAGACGAAAAAGACAAAGACGACGAAGTAAACGAAGAAGATGAAGACTCAAAGACAAAGATGAAGACAAAGGGGAAGATGAAGGGGAAGACGAAGAAGACGAAAGAAAATAAAACAAAAAAGACGAAGAAGAATTAGACGAAGGAGAAGAAGACAGTGAACAAGACTATGAAGACACAGAAGAACACAAAGACGATGACAAAGACAAAGAAGAAGAAGAAGACAAAGACAAGGACAACGAATAGAAAGAATACAAAGAAGAAGAAGAAGAAGAAGAAGAAGGAGACGAAGAAGCTGAAGAAGAAAATGTAGAAGAAGACGAAAAAGACAAAGACGACGAAGTAAACGAAGACGAAGAAGATGAAGACTCAAAGACAAAGATGAAGACCAAGGGGAAGACGAAGAAGACGAAAGAAAATAAAACAAAGAAGACGAAGAAGAATTAGACAAAGGAGAAGGCAAAGATGAAGTAGACTAAGACAGTGAACAAGACGTGTTTGGAGGGCAGTAAACAATGACAGGTACAGTATTCTTTTACAGTACCTGTGTACTGCGTGGTACAAGGTACTGCGAGGTACCAGGTACTATGGGGTACCAGGTACTGTGAGGTACAAGGTACTATGTGGTACCAGGTACAAGGTACTGCGAGGTACAAGGTACTCATTAAAACAGAGTTCGGGAAAGATCAAAAGTGTACCCGAAGCTTGTGACCCAGACCATCCTAAATTGCTAGCTCGTAAAAGGGCGTGGCTAATTCATGGATTTTTCTTCGCTGACGACCATCATGCAAATAGTTTAAAAAAACAAACAAGATGACAAAGACAAAGAAGAAGAAGAAGACAAAGACGATGGAAAAGAAAGAAGAAGAAGACAAAGACGATGACAAAGACAAAGAAGAAGAAGAAGACAAAGACAAGGACAACGAATAGAAAGAAGACAAAGAAGACAAAGAAGAAGAAGGAGACAAAGAAGCTGAAGACAAAAATGTAGAAGAAGCCGAAAAAGACAAAGAAGACGAAGTAAACGACGACGAAAAAGATGAAAACTCGAAGACAAAGATGAAGACGAAGAAGCTAAAGACGAAGAAGACGAAGGAAAATAAGACAAAGAAGACGAAGAAGAATTAGACAAAGGAGAAGAAGACGGTGAACAAGACTAAGAAGACAAAGACGGTGACAAAGAAAGAAAAAGAAGACAAAGACGATGACAAAGAAGAAGAAGAAGAAGACAAAGACAAGGACAACAAATAGAAAGAATACGAAGAAGACAAAGAAGAAGAAGAAGAAGCAGACGAAGAAGCTGAAGACGAAAATGTAGAAGAAGACGAAAAAGACAAAGACGACGAAGTAAACGAAGAAGATGAAGACTCAAAGACAAAGATGAAGACAAAGGGGAAGATGAAGGGGAAGACGAAGATGACGAAAGAAAATAAAACAAAAAAGACGAAGAATTAGACGAAGGAGAAGAAGACAGTGAACAAGACTATGAAGACAAAGAAGAACACAAAGACGATGACAAAGACAAAGAAGAAGAAGAAGACAAAGACAAGGACAACGAATAGAAAAAATACAAAGAAGACGAAGAAGAAGAAGAAGAAGGAGACGAAGAAGCTGAAGACAAAAATGTAGAAGAAGACGAAAAAGACAATGACGACGAAGTAAACGAAGACGAAGAAGATGAAAACTCAAAGACAAAGATGAAGACGAAGAAGCTAAAGACGAAGAAGATGAAGGAAAATAAGACAAAGAAGACGAAGAAGAATTACAAAAAAGGAGAAGAAGACAGTGAACAAGACTAAGAAGACAAAGAAGAAGACAAAGAAAATGACAAAGACAAAGAAGAAGAAGAAGACAAAGACGATGAAAAAGGAAGAAGAAGAAGACAAAGACGATGACAAAGACAAAGAAGAAGAAGAAGAAGACAAAGACAGGGACAACAAATAGAAAGAAGACAAAGAAGAAGAAGAAGAAGAAGACGAAGAAGCTGAAGACAAAAATGTAGAAGAAGACGAAAAAGACAACGACGACGAAGTAAACGAAGACGAAGAAGATGAAAACTCAAAGACAAAGATGAAGACAAAGGGGAAGACGAAGGGGAAGACGAAGAAGACGAAAGAAAATAAAACAAAGAAGACGAAGAAGAATTAGACGAAGGAGAAGGCAAAGATGAAGTAGAATAAGACAGTGAACAAGACGAAGAAGGCGAAGAAGACGACGAAGCAGAAGACAAAGATGATGACAAAGACAGAGAAGAAGAAGAAGTCAAAGACGGGACGACAAATAGAAAGAAGACGAAGAAGAAGAAGCATCAAAAACAAAGATGAAGATGAAGGCGAAGACGAAAAAGCTAAAGACGAAGAAGACGAAGCAGAAGGCAAAGATGAAGTAGACTAAGACAGTGAACAAGACGAAGAAGGTGAAGAAGAAGACGAAGAAAATGACGAAGAAGACGGCAAAGAAGCTTAAGACGAAGATGAAGAAGGAGAAGGCAAAGATGAAGTAGACGAAGACAGTGAACAAGACGAAGAAGATGACGAAGAAGATGACGAAGAAGACAAAGACGATGACAAAGACAAAGAAGAAGAAGAAGACAAAGACGAGGACAACGAATAGAAAGAAGACAAAGAAGAAGAAGGAGACGAAGAAGCTGAAGACAAAAATGCAGAAGAAGACGAAAAAGACAAAGAAGACAAAGTAAACGACGACAAAGAAGATGAAGACTCGAAGACAAAGATGAAGACGAAGAAGCTAAAGACGAAGAAGACGAAGGGAAATAAGACAAAGAAGACGAAGAAGAATTAGACAAAGGAGAAGAAGACGGTGAACAAGACTAAGAAGACAAAGACGATGACAAAGAAAGTAGAAGAAGACAAAGACGATGACAAAGAAGAAGAAGACAAAGACAAGGACAACGAATAGAAAGCATACAAAGAAGACGAAGAAGAAGAAGAAGAAGAAGCAGACGAAGAAGCTGAAGACGAAAATGTAGAAGAAGACGAAAAAGACAAAGACGACGAAGTAAACGAAGAAGATGAAGACTCAAAGACAAAGATGAAGACAAAGGGGAAGATGAAGGGGAAGACGAAGAAGACGAAAGAAAATAAAACAAAAAAGACGAAGAAGAATTAGACGAAGGAGAAGAAGACAGTGAACAAGACTATGAAAACAAAGAAGAACACAAAGACGATGACAAAGACAAAGAAGAAGAAGAAGACAAAGACAAGGACAACGAATAGAAAGAATACAAAGAAGACGAAGAAGAAGAAGAAGAAGGAGACGAAAAAGCTGAAGACAAAAATGTAAGAAGAAGACGAAAAAGACAACGACGACAAAATAAACGAAGACGAAGAAGATGAAAACTCAAAGACAAAGATGAAGACGAAGAAGCTAAAGACGAAGAAGATGAAGGAAAATAAGACAAAGAAGACGAAGAAGAATTACAAAAAGGAGAAGAAGACAGTGAACAAGACTAAGAAGACAAAGAAGAAGACAAAGACGATGACAAAGACAAAGAAGAAGAAGAAGACAAAGACGATGAAAAAAAAAGAAGAAGAAGACAAAGACGATGACAAAGACAAAGAAGAAGAAGAAGACAAAGACAGGGACAACAAATAGAAAGAATACAAAGAAGACGAAGAAGAAGAAAAAGAAGGAGACGAAGAAGCTGAAGACAAAAATGTAAGAAGAAGACGAAAAAGACAACGACGACGAAGTAAACGAAGACGAAGAAGATGAAAACTCAAAGACAAAGATGAAGACGAAGAAGCTAAAGACGAAAAAGATGAAGGAAAATAAGACAAAGAAGACGAAGAAGAATTAGAAAAAGGAGAAGAAGACAGTGAACAAGACTAAGAAGACAAGGAAGAAGACAAAGACGATGACAAAGACAAAAAAGAAGAAGAAGACAAAGACGATGAAAAAGAAAGAAGAAGAAGACAAAGACGATGACAAAGACAAAGAAGAAGAAGAAGACAAAGACAGGGACAACGAATAGAAAGAATACAAAGAAGACGAAGAAGAAGAAGAAGAAGAAGGAGACGAAGAAGCTGAAGACAAAAATGTCAGATGAAGACGAAAAAGACAACGACGACGAAGTAAACGAAGACGAAGAAGATGAAAACTCAAAGACAAAGATGAAGACGAAAAAGCTAAAGACGAAGAAGATGAAGGAAAATAAGACAAAGAAGACGAAGAAGAATTAGAAAAAGGAGAAGAAGACAGTGAACAAGACTAAGAAGACAAAGAAGAAGACAAAGACGATGACAAAGACAAAGAAGAAGAAGAAGACAAAGACGATGAAAAAGAAAGAAGAAGAAGACAAAGACGATGACAAAGACAAAGAAGAAGAAGAAGAAGACAAAGACAAGGACAACGAATAGAAAGAATACAAAGAAGAAGAAGAAGGAGAAGAAGGAGACCAAGAAGCTGAAGACGAAAATGTAGAAGAAGACGAAAAAGACAAAGACGACGAAGTAAACGAAGACGAAGAAGATGAAAACTCAAAGACAAAGATGAAGACGAATAAGCTAAAGATGAAGAAGATGAAGGAAAATAAGACAAAGAAGACGAAGAAGAATTAGAAAAAGGAGAAGAAGACAGTGAACAAGACTAAGAAGACAAAGAAGAAGACAAAGACGATGACAAAGACAAAGAAGAAGAAGACAAAGACGATGAAAAGGAAAGAAGAAGAAGACAAAGACGATGACAAAGACAAAGAAGAAGAAGAAGAAGACAAAGACAAAGACAACGAATAGAAAGAATACAAAGCAGACGAAGAAACTAAACTAACGACAAGTTCCAATCTCATGTTGCCACCAAACTAACCACAAGTTCCAATCTCATGTTGCCACGAAACTAACGACAAGTCGCAAAAAGTGCAATCCGGTCCAAGATTGACTTTTGCAGTCAGTAGAAAAGTGCAGACTCTCCATTCCAGCTGAGATCCTCCTGATAAGATTCTGCTGTGAGGAACATTTACTCCATCAGGAAGTTATCGCAGCTCACAGCGTAATAAAAGGAATACTAGAGTAATAAAAGGTAATAAAGGGAAGACCAGCATTCATTCAGTGTGAGGGCAGTTAGGGGAGTGGACAACTGGGACACTGGGAGATGGACTTAGTACATGACTTGTGAGTTTGACTTAGTACGGGACTTGTAAGATGGACTTAGTACGGGACTTAGTCCTGTACTACGTCCAGCTGGACTTAGTACAAGACTTGTGAGCTGGACTTAGTACAGGACTTGTGAGCTGTACTTAATAAGGGACTTGTGAGCTGGACTTAGTATGGAACTTGTGAGCTAGTACGAGACTTGTGAGCTGGACTTAGTACAGGCCTTGTGAGCTGGACTTAGTATGAAACATGTGAGCTAGTACGAGACTTGTGAGCTGGACTTAGTACGGAACTTGTGAGCTGGACTTAGTACGGGACTTGTGAGCTGAACTTAATAAGGAACTTGTGAGCTGGATTTAGTATGAAACTTGTGAGCTAGTACGGGACTTGTGAACTGGACTTAGTACGGGACTTGTGAGCTGGACTTAGTACAGGCCTTGTGAGCTGGACTTAGTATGAAACTTGTGAGCTAGTAAGGGACTTGTGAGCTGGACTTAGTACAGGACTTGTGAGCTAGTACGGGACTTGTGAGCTGGACTTAGTACGGGACTTGTGAGCTGGACTTAGTATGAAACTTGTGAGCTAGTACGGGACTTGTGAGCTAGTACGGGACTCGTGAGCTGGATTTAGTACAGGACTTGTAAGCTGGACTTAGTATGAAACTTGTGAGCTAGTACGGGACTTGTGAGCTGGACTTAGTACGGGACTTGTGATCTGGACTTAATACGGGACTTGTGAGCTGGACTTAGTATGAAACTTGTGAGCTAGTACGGGACTTGTGAGCTGGACTTAGTACGGGACTTGTGAGCTGGACTTATTACGGGATTTGTGAGCTGGACTTAGTACAGGGCTTGTGATCTGGACTTAGTACGGGACTTGTGAGCTGGACTTAGTATGAAACTTGTGATCTAGTATGGGACTCATGAGCAGGACTTAGTGCAGGACTTTTGAGCTGGACTAAGTATGAAACTTGTGAGCTGGACTTAGTACGGGACTTGTGAGCTGGACTTAGTGCGGGACTTGTGAGCTGGACTTAGTACAGGACTTGTGAGCTGGACTTAATACGGGACTTGTGAGCTGGACTTAGTATGAAACTTGTGAGCTAGTACGGGACTTGTGAGCTGGACTTAATACAGGACTTGTGATCTGGACTTAGTACGGGACTTGTGAGCTAGTATGGGACTCGTGAGCTGGACTTAGTACAGGACTTGTGAGCTGGACTTTGTATGAAACTTGTGAGCTGGACTTAGTACGGGACTTGTGAGCTGGACTTAGTGCGGGACTTGTGAGCTGGACTTAGTACAGGACTTGTGAGCTGGACTTAATACGGGACTTGTGAGCTGGACTTAGTATGAAACTTGTGAGCTAGTACGGGACTTGTGAGCTGGACTTAATACAGGACTTGTGATCTGGACTTAGTACGGGACTTGTGAGCTAGTATGGGACTCGTGAGCTGGACTTAGTACAGGACTTGTGAGCTGGACTTAGTATGAAACTTGTGAGCTGGACTTAGTACGGGACTTGTGAGCTAGAACGAGACTTGTGAGCTGGACTTAGTACGGGACTTGTGATCTGGACTTAGTACGGGACTTGTGAGCCGGACTTAGTACGGGACTTGTGAGCTGAACTTTGTACAGGACTTGTGAGCTGGACTTACTACGGGACTTGTGAGCTGGACTTAGTACAGGACTTGTGAGCCGGACTTAGTACGGGACTTGTGAGCTAGTATGGGACTCATGAGCAGGACTTAGTGCAGGACTTGTGAGCTGGACTTAGTATGAAACTTGTGAGCTGGACTTAGTACGGGACTTGTGAGCTGGAATTAGTATGAAACTTGTGAGCTGGACTTAGTACGGGACTTGTGAGCCGGACTTAGTACGGGACTTGTGAGCTGGAATTAGTATGAAACTTGTGAGCTGGACTTAGTACGGGACTTGTGAGCTGGACTTAGTGCGGGACTTGTGAGCTGGACTTAGTATGAAACTTGTGACCTAGTACGGGACTTGTGAGCTTAAGTGGGTGTGGCTTATAAACGGGTGTGCTGTACATAATATGTTAAAAGTATTCTTTCATCCTGGGAGGTGACACAGGTCAACATGTTGTGGTTGTAAGAAGACTAGAAGGTCAACATGTTGTGGTTGTAAGAAGACTAGAAGGTCAACATGTGGTTGTAAGAAGACTAGAAGGTCAACAAACATGTTGTGGTTGTAAGAAGACTAGAAGGTCAACATGTGGTTGTAAGAAGACTAGAAGGTCAACAAACATGTTGTGGTTGTAAGAAGACTAAACCAGAGCGTGTTGGACACGTCTCCTGGCTAATGAAGACCAAACACCAGCAGGCTTCATGAAGACCTGACCTAGGCTGAGATCTTAGTCCTGGATTAAGGTCCCAGTGCCATGACTCACCTCCTCACATCTTTTCTTCCTGGCACTCCCACCACTGCCAGGGCACCAAGCCACCTTCCTTTCCGCTCCAAATTGCCCGCAAACCCAAACTTGTGTTCCTGCTCTGGTGTGACAGGATTAACACCCACCTGCCTCAGCTCTCATCTCATCTCACCTGTCTTCCTGGGAGACAAAAATACTTATTTTTAACACTTTTGGATCCCTGACAATTTTTGTGGATTTTTTTTTTTTTTTTAACTGTCATTTCTCAAAAAATAATAATTAAAAAAAATTGACAAAAAGGACATAAAACACACAAAAAAATTAAGAAAACTTAGAGATGCAAGCGTTGAAAGTAAAAAAAAAAAAAAAAAGTTTTTTTCAAAATACTTATTTTTTAACATTTTTGGATCCCTGACAATTTTTATGGATTTTTTTTTTTTTAAACTGTCATTTCTCAAAAAATAGTAATTAAAAAAAATTGACAAAAAGGACATAAAACACACAAAAAAATGATAAAAACTTAGAGATGCAAGTGTTGAAAGTAAAAAAAAAAAAATTTTTTTTTCAAAATACTTATTTTTTAACATTTTTGGATCCCTGACAATTTTTGTGGATTTTTTTTTTTTTTTAAACTGTAATTTCTCAAAAAATAATAATTAAAAAAAATTGACAAAAAGGACATAAAACACACAAAAAAATTATAAAAACTTAGAGATGCAAGTGTTGAAAGTAAAAAAAAACAAATGTTTTTTTCAAAATACTTATTTTTTAACATTTTTGGATCCCTGACAATTTTTGTGGATTTTTTTTTTTTAAGCTGTCATTTCTCAAAAAATAAAAATGAATCAAAATCAAGGTTATGAATTATTGACATATTAAAGGTTCCAATTATTTCACATCAAATATGTAACTTTGAAAAATGTTTGCGATAAAAACATTTTTTTTTTTAATTTTTTTTAACAAAAAGGGAATGAAAATTAAAAAAATGTTGAACGGATAGATCTTAAGATGATCCAATAATTTAACCGTTGGGAATTTAAAAAAAAATAAAAATAAAATATATATATATACAAAAAGGACAAAACACCCAAAAAATTATAAAAACTTAGAGATGCAAGTTTAAAAGTAAAAAAAAGAAAAGACAAAAATACTTATTTTTAACACTTTTGGATCCCTGACAATTTTTGTGGATTTTTTTTTTTTTTTTTTAAACTGTCATTTCTCAAAAAATAATAATTAAACAAAATTGACAAAAAGGACATAAAACACACACAAAAATTATAAAAACTTAGAGATGCAAATGTTGAAAGTAAAATAAATAAATAAATGTAAATACTTATTTTTTAACATTTTTGGATACTTGACAATTTTTATGGATTTTTTTTTTTAAGCTGTCATTTCTCAAAAAATAAAAATGAATCAAAATCAAGGTCATGAATTATTGACATATTAAAGGTTCCAATTATTTCACATCAAATATGTAACTTTGGAAAATGTTTGCGATAAAAACATTTTTTTTTTTTTTTTTTTTTTTTTTTAACAAAAAGGGGATGAAAATTAAAACAATGTTGAACAGATAGATCTTAAGATGATCCAATAATTTAACTGTTGGAAAAAAAATAAAAAAACATTTTTTATATATATATATATATATATATATACAAAAAGGACAAAACACCCAAAAAATTATAAAAACTTAGAGATGCAGGTTTGAAAGTAAAAAAAAAAGACAAAAATACTTATTTTTAACACTTTTGGATCCCTGACAATTTTTGTGGATTTGTTTTTTTTTTTAAACTATCATTTCTCAAAAAATAATAATTTAAAAAAAATGACAATAAGGACATAAAACACACACAAAAATTATAAAAACTTAGAGATGCAAGTGTTGAAATTAAAAAAAAAAATAAAAAATAAAAATTAAATACTAATAATTTTTTAACATTTTTGGATCCCTGACAATTTTTATGGATTTTTTTTTTTAAGCTGTCATTTCTCAAAAAATAAAAATGAATCAAAATCAAGGTTATGAATTATTGACATATTAAAGGTTCCAATTATTTCACATCAAATATGTAACTTTGAAAAATGTTTGCGATAAAAACATTTAAAAAAAAAAATTGTTTTAACAAAAAGGGGATGAAAATTAAAACAATGTTGAACGGATAGATCTTAAGATGATCCAATAATTTAACCGTTGGAAAAAAAATAAAAAAATAAATTTTTGTATATATATGTATATATATATATATATATATATATATATATATATATATATATATATATATATATATATATATATATATATATAAATATAAATATAAATATATATATATACAAAAAGGACAAAACACCCAAAAAATTATAAAAACTTAGAGATGCAAGTTTAAAAGTAAAAAAAAGAAAAGACAAAAATACTTATTTTTAACACTTTTGGATCCCTGACAATTTTTGTGGATTTTAATTTTTTTTTTAAACTGTCATTTCTCAAAAAATAATAATTAAACAAAATTGACAAAAAGGACATAAAACACACACAAAAATTATAAAAACTTAGAGATGCAAATGTTGAAAGTAAAATAAATAAATAAATGTAAATACTTATTTTTTAACATTTTTGGATACTTGACAATTTTTATGGATTTTTTTTTTTTTAAGCTGTCATTTCTCAAAAAATCAAAATGAATCAAAATCAAGGTTATGAATTATTGACATATTAAAGGTTCCAATTATTTCACATCAAATATGTAACTTTGGAAAATGTTTGCGATTAAAACATTTTTTATTTTTTTATTTTATTTTTTATTTTTTAACAAAAAGGGGATGAAAATTAAAACAATGTTGAACAGATAGATCTTAAGATGATCCAATAATTTAACTGTTGGAAAAAAAATAAAAAAAACATTTTATATATATATATATATATATATATATATATATATATATATATATATACAAAAAGGACAAAACACCCAAAAAATTATAAAAACTTAGAGATGCAAGTTTGAAAGTAAAAAAAAAAGACAAAAATACTTATTTTTAACACTTTTGGATCCCTGACAATTTTTGTGGATTTGTTTTTTTTTTTAAACTATCATTTCTCAAAAAATAATAATTTAAAAAAATTGACAATAAGGACATAAAACACACACAAAAATTATAAAAACTTAGAGATGCAAGTGTTGAAATTAAAAAAATAAAAAAAATAAAAAAATTAAATACTAATAATTTTTTAACATTTTTGGATCCCTGACAATTTTTATGGATGTTTTTTTTATAAGCTGTCATTTCTCAAAAAATAAAAATGAATCAAAATCAAGGTTATGAAATATTGACATATTAAAGGTTCCAATTATTTCACATCAAATATGTAACTTTGAAAAATGTTTGCGATAAAAACATTTTTATTTTTTTTTTTAACAAAAAGGGGATGAAAATTAAAAAAAATGTTGAGCGGATAGATCTTAAGATGATCCAATAATTTAACCGTTGGAAAAAAAAAAAGAAAAAAAAAAAAAAAAATATATATATATATATATATATATATATATATATATATATATATATATATACATACATACATACATACATACATACATACAAACATACATACATATATATATATATATATATATATATATATATATATATATATATATATATATATATATATTTATATATATATATATATATATATATATATATATATATATATATATATGTATATATATATACAAAAAGGACAAAACACCCAAAAAATTATAAAAACTTAGAGATGCAAGTTTGAAAGTAAAAAAAAAAAAAGAAGAAAAAAATACTTATTTTTAACACTTTTGGATCCCTGACAATTTTTGTGGATTTTATTTTATTCTTTTTAAACTGTCATTTCTCAAAAAATAATAATTAAAATTTTTCTTTCAAAAAGGACATAAAACACACACAAAAATTATAAAAACTTAGAGATGCAAGTGTTGAAAGTAAAACAAAAAAATATATATACATTTTTTTAAATACTTATTTTTTAACATTTTTGGATCCCTGACAATTTTTGTGGATTTTTTTTTTTTTAAGCTGTCATTTCTCAAAAAATAAAAATGAATCAAAATCAAGGTTATGAATTATTGACATATTAAAGGTTCCAATTATTTCACATCAAATATGTAACTTTGAAAAATGTTTGCGATAAAAACTTTTTTTTTTTCTTTTTTTTTTAACAAAAAGGCGATGAAAATGAAAAAAAAATGTTGAACGGATAGATCTTAAGATGATCGAATAATTTAACCGTTGGGAAAAAAATAATAATAATAAAAAAAAAAAATAATAATAATAATAATAATAATAATCATAATAAATATATATATATATATATATATATATATATATATATATACAAAAAGGACAAAACACCCAAAAAATTATTAAAAACTTAGAGATGCAAGTTTAAAAGTAAAAAAAAAAAAAAAAAAGACAAAAATAATTATTTTTAACACTTCTGGATCCCTGACAATTTTTGTGGATTTCATTTTATTTTTTTAAACTGTCATTTCTCAAAAAATAATAATTAAAAAAAATTGACAAAAAGGACATAAAACACACACAAAAATTATAAAAACTTAGAGGTGCAAGTGTTGAAAGTAAAACAAAAAAAACATTTTAAATACTTATTTTTTAACATTTTTGGATACTTGACAATTTTTGTGGATTTTTTTTTTTTAAGCTGTCATTTCTCAAAAAATAAAAATGAATCAAAATCAAGGTTATGAATTATTGACATATTAAAGGTTCCAATTATTTCACATCAAATATGTAACTTTGAAAAATGTTTGCGATAAAAACATTTTATTTTTATTTTTTTTTAACAAAAAGGGGATGAAAATTTAAAAAATGTTGAACGGATAGATCTTAAGATGATCGAATAATTTAACCGTTGGGAAAAAAAAAAAATAATTAAAAAAAAAATAAATAATAATAATCATAATAAATATATATATATATATATATATATATATACAAAAAGGACAAAACACCCAAAAAATTATTAAAAACTTAGAGATGCAAGTTTGAAAGTAAAAAAAAAAAAAAAAAGACAAAAATAATTATTTTTAACACTTCTGGATCCCTGACAATTTTTGTGGATTTTATTTTATTTTTTCAAACTGTCATTTCTCAAAAAATAATAATTAAAAAAAATTGACAAAAAGGACATAAAACACACACAAAAATGATAAAAACTTAGAGGTGCAAGTGTTGAAAGTAAAACAAAAAAAACATTTTAAATACTTATTTTTTAACATTTTTGGATACTTGACAATTTTTATGGATTTTTTTTTTTTTAAGCTGTCATTTCTCAAAAAATAAAATTGAATCAAAATCAAGGTTATAAATTATTGACATATTAAAGGTTCCAATTATTTCACATCAAATATGTAACTTTGAAAAATGTTTGCGGTAAAAACTTTTTTTTTTTTCTTTTTTAACAAAAAGGGGATGAAAATTTAAAAAATGTTGAACGGATAGATCTTAAGATGATCGAATAATTTAACCGTTGGGAAAAAAAAATAATAATAAAAAAAAAAAAAAAAAAAAAAATTAATCATAATAAATATATATATATATATATATATATATATATATATACAAAAAGGACAAAACACCCAAAAAATTATTAAAAACTTAGAGATGCAAGTTTAAAAGTAAAAAAAAGAAAAGACAAAAATACTTATTTTTAACACTTTTGGATCCCTGACAATTTTTGTGGATTTTATTTTATTTTTTTTAAACTGTCATTTCTCAAAAAATAATAATTAAACAAAATTGACAAAAAGGACATAAAACACACACAAAAATTATAAAAACTTAGAGATGCAAATGTTGAAAGTAAAATAAATAAATAAATGTAAATACTTATTTTTTAACATTTTTGGATACTTGACAATTTTTATGGATTTTTTTTTTTTTAAGCTGTCATTTCTCAAAAAATAAAAATGAATCAAAATCAAGGTCATGAATTATTGACATATTAAAGGTTCCAATTATTTCACATCAAATATGTAACTTTGAAAAATGTTTGCGATAAAAATATTTTATTTTTATATATATATATATATATATATATATATATATATATATATATATATATATATATATATATATATATATATATATATATATATACAAAAAGGACAAAACTATTAAATTATAAAAACTTAGACATGCAAGTTTGAAAGTAAAAAAAAAAAAAGACAAAAATACTTATTTTTAACACTTTTGGATCCCTGACAATTTTTGTGGATTTTATTTTTATTTTTTTAAACTGTCATTTCTCAAAAAATAGTAATTAAAAAAATTGACAAAAAGGACATAAAACACACACAAAAATTATAAAAACTTAGAGATGCAAGTGTTGAAAGTAAAAAAAATAAAAAATACAAAAATACTTATTTTTAACACTTTTGGATCCCTGACAATTTTTGTGGATTTTATTTTTATTTTTTTAAACTGTCATTTCTCAAAAAATAATAATTAAAAAAATTGACAAAAAGGACATAAAACACACACAAAAATTATAAAAACTTAGAGATGCAAGTGTTGAAAGTAAAAAAAAAATAAAAAAAAAATTAAATACAAATTTTTTAACATTTTTGGATCCCTGACAATTTTTATGGATTTTTTTTTTTTAAGCTGTCATTTCTCAAAAAATAAAAATTATAAAAAAATCAAGATTATGAATTATTGACATATTAAAGGTTCCAATTATTTCACATCAAATATGTAACTTTGGAAAATGTTTGCGATAAAAACATTTTTTTTTTTTTTTTTTTAACAAAAAGGGGATGAAAATGAAAAAAATGTTGAACGGATAGATCTTAAGATGATCCAATAATTTAACCGTTGTGAAAAAAAAATAATATATATATACATATATATATATATATATATATATATATATATATATATATATCCATCCTTTTTCACCGTGCGTGACTGCTCGCTGACTGCTCGCTGTTTCGAAAAAGCTAAGTATCGTTCTATTTGTGTGCTTTTAAATTGTTCTGCAGCTTTCTTTATTACTTTCTCAACATATTTAGTAGTACTATTTAACTTGCAAATCACCCGATCTCTGTCTCTCCGCCCCTCCCGCAGCTAGCTAGCAGCTAGCTGCTAAGCTAGCGAAGCTAGCGCGGAGAAAGGCGTCGCCGGGCGCCGGTCAGAAGGAGTCTACTCCTGCACACCGTGACCAGGACTTCTCGGAAGACAGCAGGAACTTCACTCGGTGACAGAAAACACCGTGAGTATGGCTTCCTGCGCGTCTTGCACCTTACTCACGGAGAGGCTGGCTCTGCTAGAGGGCCGTGTCCGCCAGTTAGAGCAGAGTAATCTCGTAACTTTAGATGTTGCGGACACATCTGCTAGCGTTAGCTGTAGCGAGCTAACTAGCCCAGCATGTAGTAGTCCTAAGCGGCCTACAAGCTACGGTGTACCGGTTGAGACGCATAATAGATTTAGCTCTTTAGCTAGTCCTACACCCCAGTCTACCGGGCACCACACCTTAGTCATAGGGGACTCCATCACCCGAAACATAAAGCTTAGCAAACCAGCCACAATTAAGTGCATCCCGGGGGCCCGAGCACCTGACATAGAGGCTAATCTTAGGGAGCTAACTCGCAACAGGCCTAGTAAACACGTACGACAGGCTAATCGCACCACTAGTTATGCGAATATAGTTGTACACGTTGGCTCCAATGACACTAGAATGAGACAGTCAGAGATTACAAAGAGAAACATAGCCAGGACTTGTGATCTCGCTAGAAAGATGTCCAGGCATCGAGTAATTGTCTCTGGCCCCCTGCCTGCGAGAGGCAATGATGAGAGATATAGCAGATTAGTCTCGCTTAACAAGTGGCTGGCTAGCTTCTGTAGACAACAGGGACTAACGTTTATTGATAATTGGCCCTCTTTCTGGGGCAAACCAGGCTTGCTGATGAGGGACGGCCTTCACCCTAACCAGGAAGGCGCCATCATCCTGTCTAAGAATATAGACTACTGTTTAAGTCACATTTGACTAACTACACTAGAGCAAGCCCGGTCACAGGCAATTACAGAGCCTGCTAGTCCGGGTGAGGAGTCAGTTAAGCTAGAACTAGCCAGCGCCAGGCTGGATAATTCCTGTACGCATAGCAATTTTCTTAGAATAACACACAACTCACATAATGTGTTTTCTGTTGTGAATGTGTCCGGGGTAGATATGCATTCTACTGAGGTGGCAAATCATGATGCGTTCAGTCGATCGCAGCATCAAGCAAACAATCTGAAAATTCCCGTCGTATCAATTCCTAGATATGGTCGAAACTATTTAAAGTGCACTACGTATAATAAACGCAACATTATTAATATTTCTACTACGGATAATTTAAACAAAAACTCGTCAAAACAGCCCAATACTTATAATATGGGCTTTTTAAACATAAGATCATTGTCTCCCAAAACGTTATTAGTTAATGAGGTCATTAGAGACAACAATCTTAACGTCATTGGTCTTAGCGAAACCTGGCTCAAACCAGACGAATTTTTTGCGCTAAATGAGGCATCTCCTCCTAACTATACGAATGCGCATATTGCCCGTCCCCTTAAAAGGGGTGGGGGGGTCGCATTAATATACAATGAAAACTTTAACCTTACCCCTAACCTAAATAATAAATACAAATCGTTTGAGGTGCTTACTATGAGGTCTGTCGCACCGCTGCCTCTCGATATGGCTGTTATCTACCGCCCCCCAGGGCCCTACTCGGACTTTATTAATGAATTCTCAGAGTTCGTTGCTGATTTAGTGACGCACGCAGACAATATAATCATAATGGGGGACTTTAATATCCATATGAATACCCCATCGGACCCTCAGTGCGTGGCGCTCCAGGCTATAATTGATAGCTGTGGTCTTACACAAATAATAAATGAACCTACGCATCGCAACGGCAATACGATAGATCTAGTGCTGGTCAGGGGTGTCACCACCTCCAAAGTTATGGTACTCCCGTATACTAAAGTAATGTCCGATCATTACCTTATAAAATTCGAAGTTCTGACTCATTGTCAACAAACTAATAATAATAATAACTGCTATAGCAGCCGCAACATTAATGCCGCCACAACGATGACTCTTGCTGACCTACTGCCTTCGGTAATGGCACCATTCCCAAATTATGTCGGCTCTATTGATAACCTCACTAACAACTTTGACAATGCCCTGCGCAAAACCATTGATAGCATAGCACCGCTAAAACAAAAAAGGGCCCCTAAAAGGCGCACCCCATGGTTTACAGAGGAAACCAGAGCTCATAAATTATCATGTAGAAAGTTGGAACGCAAATGGCGCGCGACCAAGCTTGAGGTTTTCCATCAAGCATGGAGTGATAGTTTAATATCGTATAAACGCATGCTTACCTTAGCTAAAGCTAAATATTACTCAAATCTCATCCGCCTCAACAAAAACGACCCTAAATTTTTGTTTAGTACAGTAGCATCGCTAACCCAACAAGGGACTCCTCCCAATAGCTCCACCCACTCGGCAGATGACTTTATGAATTTCTTTAATAAGAAAATTGAACTCATTAGAAAGGAGATTAAAGACAACGCATCCCAGCTACAACTGGGTTCTATGAACACAGATACAACTGTATCTACGACGGATACTGCAATACAAAATAGTCTCTCTCTTTTTGATGAAATAACATTAGAGGAACTATTACAGCGTGTAAGTGGGATAAAACAAACAACATGTTTACTTGACCCACTTCCTGGGAAACTTATCAAGGAGCTTTTTGTATTATTAGGTCCATCAGTGCTAAATATTATAAACTTATCACTTTCCTCTGGCACTGTTCCCCTAGCATTCAAGAAAGCGGTTATTCATCCTCTGCTCAAAAGACCTAACCTTGATCCTGACCTCATGGTAAACTACCGACCGGTGTCCCACCTTCCCTTTATTTCGAAAATCCTCGAAAAAATTGTCGCACAGCAGCTAAATGAACACTTAGTGTCTAACAATCTCTGTGAACCTTTTCAATCCGGTTTCAGGGCAAATCACTCTACGGAGACAGCCCTCGCAAAAATGACTAATGATCTACTGCTGACGATGGATTCTGATGCGTCATCTATGTTGCTGCTTCTTGATCTTAGCGCTGCTTTCGATACCGTCGATCATAATATTTTATTAGAGCGTATCAAAACACGTATTGGTATGTCAGACTTAGCCTTGTCGTGGTTTAACTCTTATCTTACTGACAGGATGCAATGCGTCTCCCATAATAATGTGACCTCTGACTATGTTAAGGTAACGTGCGGAGTTCCTCAGGGTTCGGTTCTTGGCCCTGCACTCTTTAGTATTTACATGCTGCCGCTAGGCGATATCATACGCAAATACGGTGTTAGCTTTCACTGTTATGCTGATGACACCCAACTCTACATGCCCCTAAAGCTGACCAACACGCCGGATTGTAGTCAGCTGGAGGCGTGTCTTAATGAAATTAAACATTGGATGTCCGCTAACTTCTTGCAACTCAACGCCAAGAAAACGGAAATGCTGATTATCGGTCCTGCTAAACACCGACATTTATTTAATAATACCACCTTAACATTTGACAACCAAACAATTACACAAGGCGAATCAGTAAAGAATCTGGGTATTATCTTCGACCCAACTCTCTCCTTTGAATCACACATTAAGAGTGTCACTAAAACGGCCTTCTTTCATCTCCGTAATATCGCTAAAATTCGTTCTATTTTATCCACTAGCGACGCTGAGATCATTATTCATGCGTTCGTTACGTCTCGTCTCGACTACTGTAACGTATTATTTTCGGGTCTCCCTATGTCTAGCATTAAAAAATTACAGTTGGTACAAAATGCGGCTGCTAGACTTTTGACAAGAACAAGAAAGTTTGATCATATTACGCCTATACTGGCTCACCTGCACTGGCTTCCTGTGCACTTAAGATGTGACTTTAAGGTTTTACTACTTACGTATAAAATACTACACGGTCTAGCTCCGTCCTATCTTGTCGATTGTATTGTACCATATGTCCCGGCAAGAAATCTGCGTTCAAAGAACTTCGGCTTATTAGTGATTCCCAGAGCCCAAAAAAAGTCTGCGGGCTATAGAGCGTTTTCTATTGGGGCTCCAGTACTATGGAATGCCCTCCCGGTAACAATTAGAGATGCTACCTCAGTAGAAGCATTTAAGTCCCATCTTAAAACTCATTTGTATACTCTAGCCTTTAAATAGCCCCCCTGTTGGACCAGTTGATCTGCCGTTTCTTTTCTTTTCTCCTCTGCTCCCCTTTTCCTTGAGGGGGGGG
This sequence comes from Nerophis lumbriciformis, assembly GCF_033978685.3. NCBI lineage: Eukaryota > Metazoa > Chordata > Actinopteri > Syngnathiformes > Syngnathidae > Nerophis > Nerophis lumbriciformis. The sequence goes on along the minus strand of NC_084554.2, from coordinate 2,561,611 downwards.
GGGCACAGGTCTGGTGGCCATGGATGAAGTGCTGGCTGTCCAGAGTCGGGACCCGGGGTGGACCGCTCGCCTGTGCATCGGCTGGGAACATCTCTACGCTGCTGACCCGTCTCCGCTCGGGATGGTGTCCTGCTGGCCCCACTATGGACTGGACTCTTACTATTATGTTGGATCCACTATGGACTGGACTCTCACAATATTATGTCAGACCCACTCGACATCCATTGCTTTCGGTCTCCCCTAGAGGGGGGGGGTTACCCACATATGCGGTCCTCTCCAAGGTTTCTCATAGTCATTCACATCGACGTCCCACTGGGGTGAGTTTTTCCTTGCCCGTATGTGGGCTTTGTACCGAGGATGTCGTTGTGGCTTGTGCAGCCCTTTGAGACACTTGTGATTTAGGGCTATATAAATAAAGATTGATTGATTGATATATATATATATATATATATATATATATATATTTATATGTATATATATATATACAAAAAGGACAAAACACCCCAAAAATTATAAAAACTTAGAGATGCTAGTTTGAAAGTAAAAAAAAAAGAAGACAAAAATACTTATTTTTAACACTTTTGGATCCCTGACAATTTTTATGGATTTTTTTTTTTTAAGCTGTCATTTCTCAAAAAATAAAAATGAATCAAAATCAAGGTTATGAATTATTGACATATTAAAGGTTCCAATTATTTCACATCAAATATGTAACTTTGAAAAATGTTTGCGATAAAAACATTTTTTTTTCTTTTTTTTTTAACAAAAAGGGGATGAAAATTTAAAAAAATGTTGAACGGATAGATCTTAAGATGATCCAATAATTTAACCGTTGGAAAAAAAATAAAAAAATAATTTTTTATATATATATATATATATATATATATATATATATATATATATATATATATATATATATATATATATATATATATATATATATATATATATATACATATATATACAAAAAGGACAAAACACCCAAAAAATTATAAAAACTTAGAGATGCAAGTTTGAAAGTAAAAAAAAAAAAGAAGACAAAAATACTTATTTTTAACACTTTTGGATCCCTGACAATTTTTGTGGATTTTTTTTTTTTTTTTTTAAACTGTCATTTCTCAAAAAATAATAATTAAACATTTTTTACAAAAAGGACATAAAATACACACAAAAATTATAAAAACTTAGAGATGCAAGTGTTGAAAGTAAAAAAATTTAAAAAAAAAAATTACATACTAATTTTTTAACATTTTTGGATCCCTGACAATTTTTATGGATTTTTTTTTTAAGCTGTTATTTCTCAAAAAATAAAAATGAATCAAAATCAAGGTTATGAATTATTGACATATTAAAGGTTCCAATTATTTCACATCAAATATGTAACTTTGAAAAATGTTTGCGATAAAAACATTTAAAAAAAAAAAAAATTTTAACAAAAAGGGGATGAAAATTAAAACAATGTTGAACGGATGGATCTTAAGATGATCCAATAATTTAACCGTTGGGGAAAAAAAATAAAAAAATAAAATAAAATAATATATATATATATATATATATATATATATATACAAAAAGGACAAAACACCCAAAAAATTATAAAACCTTAGAGATGCAAGTTTGAAAGTAAAAAAAAAAAAAAAGACAAAAATGCTTAATTTTAACACTTTTGTGGATTTTTTTTTTTTTTTTTAAACTGTCATTTCTCAAAAAATAATAATTAAAAAAAATTGACAAAAAGGACATAAAACACACAAAAATTATAAAAATTTAGAGATGCAAGTGTTGGAAGTAAAAAAAAAAAAAAAAAAATTTAAATACTAATTTTTTAACATTTTTGGATCCCTGACAATTTTTATGGATTTTCTTTTTAAGATTTGTTTGTTTTGGTGGGAGATGGGAGATTGGTGCAAAGATGTCCTCATTTACCAGTAAAGCGATTGCTTTTGGTGCTTTTATAAATGATGGGAACCTAGAAATGCGGGTTAATATTTTATATACATATATGAATGCTGATTTCTGAAAATAAAACCCACATTTTCACATTAGTTAAATCATTTTAAATTAACTATTTCAATCTTGGAAAATGGGTAAAAGTAAAAAAAAAAAAGGCCCTTATTATCTTTATAGGAGGAATGTAATTGTTTTAGATAAGCCTGTTTTTATACATGCATCATTTTTGTTTACTTTATTTAGTATTATTTGTATTGTTTCTTACTATTTTTTAACACTTTGTTTATATAAAGATGTTAATTTTGTTTGTTTGACATATTGTAAATAACTTAATTCACTTTAACTTTAACTTAAATACCTCGATTTGTCTATTTTCCACCTGTATTGTTTGCACGCCAGGGACCGGATTCATATGGAGAGACACTGTGCAATGCAGTCTGCTGAAAACGATGGAAATCGGCCCCCCTCTACATAGCAACTGATGCTGCGATCAAAGTTGGAATCGCCACAAAATATACCGAGATGTTCAAAACACTCCTAAAGTGGATGGCGCAGACCTTCGACTCGTCACGTTTCATGTGTCAGGTAAACCGCGCTGAATCCCCTTCCAGCTGTTGACTGCAAAAGCAACTTGCAAGTATAAATATTGTATTGTATTTGCAATGTGGAGCCAGACAATAACACGAGCTTGTTAGGAGCCTCCCTCGGTGATTCTGACAAATATTGCGGCCAGGAAAAAAAAAAAAAAAAAAAAAGAGTTTGTGAATGTAATCTAGCGAGTGTTTAAAACATGCGGACAAGAAGAATGGATTTCTTGACAAATGAAAAGAGCAGCTGGGAGGAGGAGAATGCATTATTTCCCAGAGGAGAGGGAAGACTGAGACATTTCCCGTGAGGAAACTTTTATCCTGAGCTGCAGTGGATTTAGTGACAAGACAACACCGACCTGCTCTGAGACGGTCCCGTTTTTTTGTTTTGCCTTTGGACCGGGCGCTGCTGGAGAAACTCTTACCGAAATCACACAAGTTTGAAATGGTGTTGTAGTTTTAGCAAAAACTACAAGAGGAGTGGCCAAACTTTTTGGTCTCCAAAGGCCAAAGTGAAAATGTAGCAGTGGTCCACGGGCCAAATATATACCGTATTTTTCGGACTATAAGTCGCAGTTTTTTTCATAGTTTGGCCGGGCTCCAGTGCGACTTATATATGTTTTTCTCCTTTTTTATTATGCATTTTCAGCAGGTGCGACTTATACTCCGAAAAATACGGTATATACTGTATATATATATATATATATATATATATATATATATATATATATATATATATATATATATATATATAAAAATATATATATATATACAGGTAAAAGCCAGTAAATTAGAATATTTTGAAAAACTTGATTTATTTCAGTAATTGCATTCAAAAGGTGTAACTTGTACATTATATTTATTCATTGCACACAGACTGATGCATTCAAATGTTTATTTCATTTAATTTTGATGATTTGAAGTGGCAACAAATGAAAATCCCAAATTCCGTGTGTCACAAAATTAGAATATTACTTAAGGCTAATACAAAAAAGGGATTTTTAGAAATGTTGGCCAACTGAAAAGTATGAAAATGAAAAATATGAGCATGTACAATACTCAATACTTGGTTGGAGCTCCTTTTGCCTCAATTACTGCGTTAATGCGGCGTGGCATGGAGTCGATGAGTTTCTGGCACTGCTCAGGTGTTATGAGAGCCCAGGTTGCTCTGATAGTGGCCTTCAACTCTTCTGCGTTTTTTGGGTCTGGCATTCTGCATCTTCCTTTTCACAATACCCCACAGATTTTCTATGGGGCTAAGGTCAGGGGAGTTGGCGGGCCAATTTAGAACAGAAATACCATGGTCCGTAAACCAGGCACGGGTAGATTTTGCGCTGTGTGCAGGCGCCAAGTCCTGTTGGAACTTGAAATCTCCATCTCCATAGAGCAGGTCAGCAGCAGGAAGCATGAAGTGCTCTAAAACTTGCTGGTAGACGGCTGCGTTGACCCTGGATCTCAGGAAACAGAGTGGACCGACACCAGCAGATGACATGGCACCCCAAACCATCACTGATGGTGGAAACTTTACACTAGACTTCAGGCAACGTGGATCCTGTGCCTCTCCTGTCTTCCCCCAGACTCTGGGACCTCGATTTCCAAAGGAAATGCAAAATTTGCTTTCGTCAGAAAACATGACTTTGGACCACTCAGCAGCAGTCCAGCTGGTGTCGGTCCACTCTGTTTCCTGAGATCCAGGGTCAACGCAGCCGTCTACCAGCAAGTTTTAGAGCACTTCATGCTTCCTGCTGCTGACCTGCTCTATGGAGATGTTTTTGTTTACATGTTAAAGGTGTTTTAATGAATATACATGCATGTTTAACACATATAGATTCCTTTCTTTCATGAAGACAAGAATATAAGTTGGTGTATTACCTGATTCTGATGACTTGCATTGATTGTAATCAGACAGTAGTGATGATAACGTCCACGTTTTCAAATGGAGGAGAAAAAAAGTTCCTTCTTTCTGTCTAATACCACATGAAAGTGGTTGGTTTTTGGCTTCTTATTTGTCCAGCTTCCATATTCGTTTTTATACACTTTACAAGAAATACATTGGCGGCAAACTCCTTAGCTTGCTAGCTTGTTTGCGCCGGCTTTCGGAGACTCTTGTTTTGAAAGCGCAGGCGCGATGGAGCGGCACTTTTATTGTGAAGACAGGAACTGTGCAGTCAGTCTTTAGGCTTTTGACGGGATGTACGGTTGAAATAAAAAAGGGTCTTTTTTTCCTTCACACTTTTGATTGATTGATTGGAACTTTTATTAGTAGATTGCACAGTACAGTACATATTCCGTACAATTGACCACTAAATGGTAACACCCCAATACGTTTTTCAACTTGTTTAAGTCAGGTCATGTGACCGCCTGGCTCTGTTTGATTGGTCCAACGTCACCAGTGACTGCACCTGATTGGTGGAACGGAGTGAACGTCACCAGTGACTGTATTTGTTGAAACGCAGGCACTATGACAGACCAAAACAAACAAAGCGTGCATTAACAGATCGATAAAAATTAGTAGCGAGTAGCGAGCTGAATGTAGATAAAAGTAGCGGAGTAAAAGTAGCGTTTCTTCTCTATAAATATACTTAAGTAAAAGTAAAAGTATGTTGCATTAAAACTACTCTTAGGAGTACAATTTATCCCAAAAGTTACTCAAGTAGATGTAACGGAGTAAATGTAGCGCGTTACTACCCACCTCTGGTATATACACATTCACACATTTATATACACATACGTATTTGCGTATATACGTCATGCCCGCTAAAAAAAAGGGGCGGGTACTTTTTAGAGATGGTATAGTACCGAATATTATTAATTATTATTGCAGTACTATACTAGTACCGGTATACACCCTAGTTATTTTATTAATGTTTCTATATTTTATTTTTGAAAATATTTTACAATATGCTTCATATTTATTTTTATTTTTTTATTTAATTAGTTATTGTCTAGTATTTTTCCACAATCCTCACTTTTATGTTTATGTGTGTTTATATGTGTCTCTTTTTTTTCTGTAAGGCATTTTGTGTTGCACTTGCCTGTACATGGAAAGTGCTATATAGCAGAGGTGGGACCAAGTCATTGTTTTGCAAGTCACAAGTAAGTCTCAAGTCTTTGCCCTCAAGTCCGAGTCAAGACAGGAAAGTCTCAAGTCAAGTCCCAAGTCCTGCATTTTGAGTTTCGAGTCCTTTCAAGTCCTTTTAACCACAGACTAATATATTAACACAGATTGTGTATGCTTTTCAAACGCTGTATTTATTTATTAAAACAAGTGCATTTTAAATTGCAGGAAAGAAAATTGTGCTGACATTGCACTTTATAATAGCACTATTAACCAGTCATTTTAAACATTAACTCATTCCTTTACAGAACAAACACATTGAAAAATAAAGTGCAAATGTACTTATTTGTACAAAAGTGAAAAAACATGACATATACGTGAACATAACAAAAAAGTTGTACTTTTTATATGTCAGGGCCCTATGCTGCATTGCATTTGCAAAAGACCAAATTAGCCAAGAGTCTGTCAGTCATTTGTGCACGATGGGGGCGTAGTATGATGCCACCATGGCTGAAAACTCGCTCCACTGGAGCACTGGAGGCAGGCACTGCCAAGACTCTCATGGCCACTCGGAACAGTGAAGGAAGAGTCTTCATGTTCAATGCCCAGAACAAAAGGGGGGAGAGAGTTGTTTTGGGTTGGTGCACTACTTGTAAGTGTATCTTGTGTTTTTTATGTTGATTTAATTAAAAAAAGAAAATTTAAAAAAATAATTTCTTGTGCGGCCCGATACCAATCGATCCACGGACCGCGGCCCGGTGGTTGGGGACCACTGAGGTAAACAACCAACAGTATGTCAGAAAGCTAGCTAAAACGGTACACATATTCATAATATAGTATACATTTTAACTGACCTTTATTTGACTATTTTTGTCTTTTTTTAGGTGGCTAAAATACGCGGTGCTGCTGACCGCCGTCTAACGTTACGTGTGATATATTGACTAACGTAACCCTGCTTAAAAAAAAAATCACCGAACAAAAAGTATGAATAAGGTAGTGAACTGCAACAGATTCCCGTGTTTGCAATAACGTTATAACGTTAGCAGTGAGTTTACAGCCTCACTGATTTAACTACACAGCAAATAAAAGTCACGTTACTTAGCCAATAAACGTTATCTTACATTCAAAACTTACCGTTCTTTGTGCAACTTCAAATGCCGGACGAAGTTGGAAGTTGTTGCCTCTCCATCAGTCATTTTCGAACCGCATGTGTTGCGTACTGCAAACCGTTTTGTGTTGACCACCTTGTAATTTTTATACCCAAACGAAAGTATTTTAGGTATCATTTTTTTGTTCACTGGCGTGTGGTTTGGACATGTCTTCTTCGTTGGTTGTCCTGCAATTTGATTGGATGAATGCTGTGTGATGAAAACAAAGTCGATCTAATTTGATTGGCTGTTGTACTGAGAGCACACCAGCTGACACACGCAACGCCGATAGACAAGTACACGATGAAAAATACGGAGCGCTCCCGAATAACTTTTTCATCTTTTGGGTTTTGGGGAAAGTCATGTCAAGTCATGTCAATTCAAAAGGCTCAAGTCCAAGTGAAGTCACAAGTCATTGATGTTAAAGTCGAAGTCGAGTTGCAAGTCTTTTTACATTTCGTCAAGTCGAGTCTAAAGTCATCAAATTCATGACTCGAGTCTGACTCGAGTCCAAGTCATGTGACTCGAGTCCACACCTCTGCTATATAGATAAAGTTTGATTGATTGATTGATTGTCAAGACTTGGACTTTGGCTTGGTTTGTTCTCCCGTGGTGCAAATGAACTGTACTGGTCAAGGCTTGAAGGTGGGTACATGATTTATTTTAAACTATCAAAAAAGGAATAAACAAAGAGCGCGCACAGTGGCGGAGAATAAAACTAGACTTTAAACACAAAACTTGCACATTGGCAGAAACTATGAACAATTAAACAAAACACTAACTGTGGCTTAACAAACAAAAACTTACTTGGCATGGAACCGGCATGAAAAAAAGAGTAGCAAGGGTCATCAGGGTGTGGAGAGTGTGCAGGAGCATAAATGTGGTGATGTCGTCAGGACGAACAACAGAAAATGAATGAACTTAAATACTATGGACATGATTAGTGAAAGCAGGTGCGTGACTCGAAACGTGAAACAGGTGCGTGACGTGACAGGTGAAAACTAATGGTTGCTATGGTGACAAGAGTGCACAATGAGTCCAAACGTGGAACAGGTGCGTGACGTGACAGGTGAAACTAATGGTTGCTATGGTGACAAAACAAAACAAAAGTGCACAAAAACGGGACACGCCCACGACTGTGGCACACATCCAGGGACGCGCCGCGCGCGTCTCCGCCCTGCAGCTGCCGCCAGTTGCAATCACTTGCCGGCAATCATCACACCTGCCTGGAATGAAGGAGCTGCCTTCATAAGCCTGGACATCTTGGCATGCCGGCGCCGGAATATAATCATCTGTTGGCGTATAGTAAGCTATCATCCTGCTTGATGCAATACTGTTCTCTCTGTCTGTTTTCCCTTCCGTGTTTCATTGTTATATCATCCTACTGCAGACCTCCGTTCCCGTGTTTTGACGTTGCTGTGTGTCTCGTCATTTCTCGTCGTCGTTCCCCTGCTTCTCGGACTGCTCCTTGGATCTCGACCTCCCGCTTGGACACGGATTCCCCTCTTCCCCTGGACTTCCTCATCTCTCGTTCAACACTTGGTAACGTACACCTCAGTTTAATACTACACATAGTCGTACACCATACACACTCTTGGATTTTGCCACACTCCATTTCCTTAGTTCATATATTTAGTGTTGTTTATTATATATATTACTATATATAATAAATCATTGAACATTACTGCCATCTAGTGTCTGTTGCCGTCACCTCCCCCTGCAAACCTTAACAATAAACATGGAACAAAAACTTACTTGGCTTGGACAAAAATAGTTGCATGGAGAATGGACATGGAAAGAATGGACAGAGCATAAATGTGGTGATGTCGTCAGGACGAACAACAGAAAATGAATGAACTTAAATACTACAGACATGATTAACGAAAACAGGTGCGTGACTCAAGACGTGAAACAGGTGCGTGACGTGACATGTGAAAACTAATGGGTTGCTATGGTGACAAGAGTGCACAATGAGTCCAAACGTGGAACAGGTGCGTGACGTGACAGGTGAAACTAATGGTTGCTATGGTGACAAAACAAAACAAAAGTGCACAAAAAGTCCAAAATTTAAACCGAACATTACTAAAACAAAACATGATCACACAGACATGACAGTGTCAACTGCTGCCGGTGGGACAAAGCATGTGCGATTAGGTAAAAAAATGAGGTTTTGCTGCTTTGGGTCTGTCATTAGCAGGAGGAATATTAAAATGCCAACCTGCCCTTTTCGACACATTTCCATCAAAACGTGAACGTTTAAAAGGTTGGCGCTGGCGTTAGTTAAAAGCCTGCTGCGCTCGCCAAACGCCTTGAGGCCTCGTTGGCACTTCTAGTTTCACACTATTAGGGTCAAAGTTTGATAGGATTCTTTTTTTTTCTTCCACTGGAGAAAATGTCTTGTTTTATTTTTTTTCCCACTCAACTTTGCAGACGTCCTGCAACGCGCCACAGAAATAACTCCGTTCTCTGTGCAAGTTCACTAATGGCCGCGTGGTAATGGTCGCCATGGCAACCTGGTTACTCCCGCTCAAACGGCTAATTTGTTTTTCCACCGACGTCCTTCGAATCGTTCAACCGTTTGAACCCAGAGAAGGAGGGCATACTCGTCTTAAATTGGCAACCTTTTAAAGGGAAACTGAGCATTTTTTTGGAATTGTGTTTATCATTCACAACCCTTATAAAATAATTTTCTATTTTCATGCATTCCAACTCTTAAATGAAGGTTAGCAAAAGTCAGCTAACAATGTAGCCAATGGTTGTCGCTATATTCCGTTTTTAAAGCGCTCCAAAAACCATATATGTCATGTAGTAACATTCATAATAACATGTAATATATACATGATGTAAGTATATATGTCATGTAGTAACATTCATAATAACATGTAATATATACATGATGTAAGTATATATGTCATGTAGTAACATTCATAATAACATGTGATATATACATGATGTAAGTATATATGTCATGTAGTAACATTCATAATAACATGTAATATATACATGATGTAAGTATATATGTCATGTAGTAACATTCATAACAACATGTAATATATACATGATGTAAGTATATATGTCATGTAGTAACATTCAAAATAACATGTAATATATACATGATGTAAGTATATATGTCATGTAGTAACATTTATAATAACATGTGATATATACATGATGTAAGTATATATGTCATGTAGTAACATTCATAATAACATGTAATATATACATGATGTAAGTATATATGTAGTATCTAGTAACATTCATAACAACATGTAATATATACATGATGTAAGTATATATGTCATGTAGTAACATTCATAATAACATGTAATATATACATGATGTAAGTATATATGTCATGTTGTAACATTCATAATAACATGTAATATATACATGATGTAAGTATATATGTAGTATCTAGTAACATTCATAATAACATGTGATATATACATGATGTAAGTATATATGTCATGTAGTAACATTCATAATAACAAGTAATATATACATGATGTAAGTATATATGTCATGTAGTAACATTCCTAATAACATGTAATTTATACATGATGTAAGTATATATGTCATGCAGTAACATTCATAATAACATGTAATATATACATGATGTAAGTATATATGTAGTATCTAGTAACATTCATAATAACATGTAATATATACATGATGTAAGTATATGTGTAGTATCTAGTAACATTCATAATAACATGTAATATATACATGATGTAAGTATATATGTCATGTAGAAACATTCATAATAACATGTAATATATACATGATGTAAGTATATATGTAGTATGTAGTAACATTCATAACAACATGTAATATATACATGATGTAAGTATATATGTCATGTAGTAACATTCATAATAACATGTAATATATACATGATGTAAGTATATATGTCATGTAGTGACATTCATAATAACATGTAATATATACATGATGTAAGTATATATGTCATGTAGTGACATTCATAATAACATGTAATATATACATGATGTAAGTATATATGTAGTATCTAGTAACATTCATAATAACATAATATATACATGATGTAAGTATATGTGTAGTATCTAGTAACATTCATAATAACATAATATATACATGATGTAAGTATATATGTCATGTAGTAACATTCATAATACATGTAATTTATACATGATGTAAGTATATGTGTAGTATCTAGTAACATTCATAATAACATAATATATACATGATGTAAGTATATATGTAGTATCTAGTAACATTCATAATAACATGTAATATTTACGTATTTTAACCTTCACTATCCCTGCAACATCAACAACACTACTAATCATGACAACAAACATAATAAAACAATCACTTACTGTACAATGTCTGCTCTCACTGGCATAAACACTGATGGGATGTTTATACCTTCATTTTGAGTTGAATACATTAATCATAATTATAATAGGATTTAAAATAACAAGCGTCTTTTCATGTCTTTCTGGCCATCTCCGGGTCTAAGTTGGACGTCAAAGTTGACCAACTTGTCAGATTATGTCCACAGCCTTCTACTATCCAGGTGAGAGACATGATTTATCATTAACTTTCACCAACTCAGAGGCCATGCAGCAGCTCAACATGTCAACATCACATCATAGCTCAAATTGTGAGCCACCTAGGAGGAGCTGATTATAACAAATTAGAAATAAATAATAAATAAAATAATAAATACATGTGTTCTTGTCTCTCATAATCATAATCAAATTAAATCTAAAATAGTGCAGTTCCCCTTTAGGCCACTGGAGGAAAGAAGTGCTCCTGCAATGTTCCATGTTCTACTTCCCCAAAGTGGCCTCTCAGACGTCAAACCCATCCATTCCCAGTCCCTT